>NC_090792.1:572500-685000 GCF_040054535.1 Antennarius striatus
TGTGGTGTGTTGAGGACAGGACGGCTGCCTTTGCCCCCGGCTCTGTGCAGGTAGCCCAGGGTGACCCCCCCCCCCTGAAACCTACAGAAGAACATGAAAGCTGGTTTCTCAGCGGGGGGTCGGGGAGATGAGGAGCAGCCTTCCTCCATCAGCTCCTGGTCTCTGCTGGTGGATCTGAGCGTCAGCCGTGTGTCGTAAACCGTGTTGAGCTGGAATCCAGTGCTGACGTCATACGTGTATCATGTGATTGCTGGTCACAGCTGGAGTAGGGACACTGAACCGTCATTCAAACCCTGCGTGTTCATTGGAACGTGTTTCACATGTGTTCTTTTGTGTGGAGATCCGTGACACCCCTGCGGTCTGACTGTCCAATCACAGAAGACATCAGGATGGAAGACGACATGGACCGGATCAGATTGTTTTCATGACAAACTTTCTTGGACTGTAATCGTGAACAAACGTGAAGGATCTGTAATCGTCTGTCCTTGGGGCTCACTACTGTAACCTGGGTGTGCAACACGCTCAGTGTTAACACGTTTAGAACACGCAGACCAACAGGGCTCTGATATGGGGGCGGGGACGCATCAGTGAGAGGGATTCCATTGATTGTGATTGTTACACACGAACACACACCTCCAGGGGTAACAACACTATGTCTCCAAAGAAGGAACTGTCGTGAACGACTCTCACCCACGACCCTCTGAAACGTGTGAGTCTTCAGGAGGAACTCACTAAACTGGACGTGTGAGGAAAACACCACAGCCCAAAAGTAGTGGTGATTTATACCAACCCTTTCACTGTGCACAATCAGACTATTGATTGAACAGCACTAGAGATGTTCACTAATCTCAAACCAGGCGCTCTGGTGTCCCACCCTGTCCAGGGGGGGTCATTCTGGTGTGTCTGTAGGCACTGAGGACTTCAGGAGGACCTGCTGAACACGATGGACGTGGTCGATCCACCACCACAGCCAAATCGTTCACTCGTGGGACAAAACGGGCTTTGATTGGTAAATGGTTTAAAGCATCGGGTTCTATCTGGACACGCGTGTGAAACACAAACGTCACTGATGAACACTAAAGCATCGGGTTCTATCTGGACACGCGTGTGAAACACAAACGTCACTGATGAACACTAAAGCATCAGGTTCTATCTGGACACGCGTGTGAAGCACAAACGTCACTGATGAACACTAAAGCATCGGGTTCTATCTGGACACGCGTGTGAAACACAAACGTCACTGATGAACACTAAAGCATCAGGTTCTATCTGGACACGCATGTGAAGCACAAACGTCACTGATGAACACTGAAACCTCTCAGCCTTCAGAGTTGTACACACAGATGAACCACTGCTGTGATCAGGTCCCTGTCTGGTTTTATAGGACCAGGTGTCACGGCTCGGGGTTGGTGCTCTGCTGTGTTGGGGTGTGGCAAGAGGAGGGGCCAAACGTGTGGGCGGAGCCTCGTCTCCACACCTGTTGTTCCTCTCACCACCTGGCCTTGATCAGTCTGAGGAGCCTGAGGCTGTAGTTTGCTGGACTTTGAGAGTTTTCTTGTGTTTCCTGGATTTTTGCTTTATTGATTAAAATATGAATGAAAGCTTCTCCAGGAGTGTTCTGCAGTTGGGTCCAAACCCAAACCATGACACTGGGTTTAAAGGAAGACTATCAGTATTAACATAACAGTGGGTATTAAAGGGCAGGTTGGTGGAGGCAGCCTGACTTTGTGATGACTGTCCTCACTTGTCTGGTCCGGTCGGTCTTTATTCCGTTCCAGCTGGTCCACACGCTCCTGCTCTGTTTGCTCGTCTTCTGCTCGTGTTTGCGTCTCTCTTGGGTTCATGGTTTCATCGTAGATCGTCTCTTGTTGCTCTGAACGTCTGTTCCTTTGACGTCTCCATTACATTAGCGTCTGCATTTGGGGTTTTTTCTTTGAAATGATGGTAAAATGTCCGGTGGGCACCGACTGAACCGTCTGTCATTCAGCCTCTCAGCGAACTGACGGGATCATCACACTGATGATGGCTTTACAGCGATTACTAAATATTCACTGTAACAAATCAAGTCCAACAAATGAAAGAGAAGTGAACGCTTCAGATCTCATTCATCACTCCAATTTGTCACTTCTGACTGCTTCTTGCGGTCCAATTCATTCTGACTTCCTCATCTATACTTTATTCATTTTGATGTAGGAGTCATTAATAATCTGAAGCCACAACTGAGTCTTTAAAATTCTATTTCTGGATGGTTTTGGATGCTGAATAACAAGTTAAACGTTTGACCAGAA
Organism: Antennarius striatus; assembly: GCF_040054535.1. Classification (NCBI taxonomy): domain Eukaryota; kingdom Metazoa; phylum Chordata; class Actinopteri; order Lophiiformes; family Antennariidae; genus Antennarius; species Antennarius striatus. The sequence continues at coordinate 574,789 of NC_090792.1, forward strand.
AAGGAATGTTTCTTGAAGAGCAAACCTAATGATCGACTTGTTTTTCATCTTTTTCCTGCCGGCCGTTCCTCTCAAATAAGTAGAAAAACAAGTTGATGTGACGTTTCCACCAAACTATCCCTGGCCGCCCCCTGACCCGGTGTTGGTGTCTGTGGGCCGTCTGCTGCTCCACGCTGGTGGTTGTTCCAGGACGCCACCGACGACCCTGTCATCACCAGCAGATGTGGGGGCAACGGCTGCCACGCCGGCGTCGCTGCCCAAACAGCTGCGCCTGCAGGGGCAGGAAGGCGTCTCGGCAATGATGGATGACTCGGACAAGTTTTGCTCCTCTCGCCAGCCCACTCAACTTCTGGGTTCTGGAGTTTCACAGCAAGGAGGAGTTGCATAGAGCAAGAAGGAGCAGGTGTTGAAACTTAGACTGGAGTCAAAGCGGTACGGAGTGTCTCCATTTGTCTTTGCTTTTGGAATTTGGTGGCATAAAATTCACAAGTTAAAAGAATTTACACAAGTACAAATGTAAAATAAATGCTGATGAAGATGCCCGTATGTCTGTCAGCCATGTCTGAATGGACAGCCAGCAGGAACCTTCTGAGTTGGTCCACCAGGACCAGGAAGAACAGGTCAGGGTCCAGCTGTTAAAGTATCCTGATTGGTCAGTTACGTCAGTCACAAAGACCTGCTGTTCATCTTTAGGAAAACTGTTCATTTACCTATTTTAACAAGAAGTTATCTTTTATTTTTATCACTATCTAACAGTTTTACTTCCACGTCTGTCGCTTCTTGGTTTGATTGTTTGAGCCAAGGATTACAAAAAACTACCAGATGGACTTCCACAAAACCTGAAACAAAAAAAAAACAGATTCAGTTTTTATGAAAATGTGTCTGAAGGAACAGACGCAGGAATGTTTTCTCGTGATCTTTAACGCTGTTAGAAAGACATTTATAACATTTTCCCCAATTAAGTAAAGACTACTGAGCAGATGTCCCCCTAAGTGTGTGGAGCGGGGGGTTTGGGTGAGGGGACATGATGAATGCACCTCAGGTTGATGGACCACAGTAGAGATGTGATTTACAGACAGATGTCCTGATTCATCACTTTTTATACACACATCACTTCTAGCTGTAAGCCAAGCAGTTACATTACTATTACATTAACTTATTTACTCCATGTGCACATTCATAGTGCTAAAATGGAAACAGATAAATAGTGTGAATAGATGTGAATTGTTTGTCACATGTCTGGAATATCTCCATCATACAGGTGATGGGATTGAAATCTGACTCTTTATACTGTGGAGAGAAATAAAGAGAAATATACACAATAAAAATTATGAAAATAGAGCTCAAATAAGTAAGTTGTACTTTTGAGCGCCATGAGAGGGTCCTGGGTTCAAATCCAGACCGAAAACAAAAAGTACAAGGCAGTCAGAGACTGCAGCATCCTGCGACACCCCTGAATTCCCTGACCTACTTTCATGATGTCGCAGCAGTGATTTCTATACCGTACTATCCAGGATGACATTGACCTCATTTTCCAAAGGTCATGGTCATCATCACATTTGTGCCTCTGACTTCCTGAAAGTGTTGTTCTTTATTTTGTGATTGTATCTCATCGGCGTTCAGAGATGTGTACCTAAAAAAATATAAAAGTGAAAATTTGACCTTGACCTATTTTTCTCAAGGTCAAGGTCACTGGACTTGCTTCATGTTGGCTGAAGAGGTCTCACCCCTCATCCGTTCCTCCTGACCTGGAGAACTGAGACCCTACCAGACATGTTGGAACGGAGACTGTTCTGTTCTGTCCGTGTGGGGGTCTGGGCTCACAAACACGTATGTAACATACATGATGATTCTAGAGCTACTAGAGGTAAGACTGTGTGTGAGCAGTTGTGTGTCTTTCAATGTGTTTTCACTTGTCCAGGGTGAACACACCCCTTCTCAAACTCAGCTCTGATGCCCCCCCCACACACACACAAAATAAGTCATTACAGAAAATAAATAAATGATTGTGTGTGCGTGTGTGTGTGTGTGCGTGTGTGCGTGTGTGTGTGTGTGTTTTCAGTGATAGAATCTTCCACAAAGGAGACTCCATTCATGCCTGTCTTATGCAAATGGTGTCAAGCTAACACTGCATTAATTAGTCAACAAATGATGATATTCACATCTCTGGGGGGTTCCTGCACACACACACACACACACCCACACACACACACACACACACACCCACACACACACACACACACACACACACACACACACACACACACACACACACACACTCACACACACACACACACACACACACACACACACACACACACACACACACCCTGGTCTAACTTTGCGCCTCCCATCTGAGTCATTCTGTAAACGGGACACGGGAGAAAGAGGTGAAAGGAAACGACTTCTCCTCCTGACTGAACATTTGTACCTTCAGCTCCTCAGAAGCTCTTTCCTCCTCCAGAAGCAGCAGCTGGCTGCCATGGCGATGAGGACCGGTGTGTGTGGATCCCCTTCATGGACCGAGCGTGTGACCAGCCCTGGATCATCTATAACACACACACGACTGCAGACTGCAGGTTCTGGACATGGTGACCATGTGGTCAAAAAGGTCAATTACAATTCAAATCTGATTTTCCAGACAGAGACTTCTTGTTATAGAGTGTTATAGAGTGTTATAGAGTGTTATAGAGTGTTATAGTTATATATAGGATGTTATAGAGTGTTAGTGTTATAGATATATAGCCGCATGTATGTAATGAATGTAGCCGCAAGAGGACACAAGCCAGTGTCTTATTGTGCCGGTCCCAAGACCGGATAAATACATAGGGGTTGCATCAGGAAGGGCATCCGGCGTAAAACTTTTGCCAAATCAAAGATGCGAATCAAACCTATGACTTCCATACCGGATCGGTCGAGGCCCGGGTTAACAACGACCGCCATCGGCGCTGTTGACCTACAGGGCGCCGGTGGAAATTGGATTACTGTTGGTCGAAGAAGGAGAGGAGGAAAGTGCGTTCGTAGGAAGAGAGAGAAGAGGAACACCAAGAGTATAGGACTGAGAGTAGGGACGTTGAATGTTGGAACTATGACAGGAAAAGGTAGAGAGTTGGTTGACATGATGCAGAGGAGGAAGGTAGACATACTGTGTGTCCAGGAGACCAGGTGGAAAGGTAGCAAGGCTAGAAGTTTAGGGGCAGGGTTCAAGTTGTTCTATCATGGTGTAGATGGGAAGAGAAATGGAGGAGGAGTTATCTTGAAGGAGGAGTTTGTTAGGAATGTCCTGGAGGTAAAAAGAGTGTCAGATAGAGTGATGAGTCTGAAGCTAGAAATAGAAGGTGTGATGTTCAATGTTGTTAGTGGGTATGCTCCACAGGTAGGATGTGAGCTGGAGGAGAAGGAGAAATTCTGGTTGGACTTTGATGAAGTGATGCAGAGCATACCTAGAAGTGAGAGAGTTGTCATTGGAGCAGACTTCAATGGACATGTTGGTGCAGGAAACAGAGGTGATGAGGAGGTGATGGGCAGGTTTGGTATCCAGGAGAGGAACGCAGAAGGACAGATGGTAGTTGACTTTGCAAAAAGGATGGAAATGGCTGTAGTGAATACTTTCTTCCAGAAGAGGCAGGAACATAGAGTGACCTATAAGAGTGGAGGTAGGAGCACACAGGTAGACTACATCTGGTGTAGACGGTGTAACCTGAAGGAGATCAGTGACTGTAAAGTAGTGGTAGGTGAGAGTGTAGCCAAACAGCATAGGATGGTGGTGTGTAGGATGACTCTGGTGGTGAGGAAGATGAAGAGGACAAAGACAGAGCAGAGGACGAAATGGTGGAAGCTAAAAAAGGAAGAGTGTTGCATGACTTTTAGGAAGGAGTTAAGACAGGCTCTGGGTGGTCAGGAGGTGCTTCCAGATGACTGGACAACTACAGCTAATGTGATCAGGGAGACAGGTAGGAGAGTACTTGGTGTGTCATCTGGAAGGAAAGTAGATAAGGAGACTTGGTGGTGGAATGAGGAGGTACAGGAGTGTATACAGAGAAAGAGGTTAGCCAAGAGGAAGTGGGACACTGAGAGGACTGAGGAGAGTAGACAGGAGTACAGGGAGATGCAGCGTAAGGTGAAGGTAGAGGTAGCAAAGGCCAAACAAGAAGCTTATGATGACTTGTATGCTAGGTTGGACAGTAAGGAGGGAGAGACTGATCTATACAGGTTGGCAAGACAGAGAGACAGAGATGGGAAGGACGTGCAGCAGGTTAGGGTGATTAAGGATAGGGATGGAAGTCTATTGACAGGTGCCAGTAGTGTGATGGGAAGATGGAAAGTGAGGAGGGCATTGAAGAGGATGAAGAGTGGAAAGGCAGTCGGTCCTGATGATATACCTGTAGAGGTATGGAAGTGTCTAGGAGAGGTGGCGGTAGAGTTTCTGACTGGGTTGTTCAACAGGATCTTAGATAGTGAGAAGATGCCTGAGGAATGGAGGAGAAGTGTGCTGGTGCCCATTTTTAAGAACAAGGGAGATGTGCAGAGTTGTGGCAACTACAGAGGAATAAAGCTGATGAGCCATACAATGAAGTTATGGGAGAGAGTAGTGGAAGCTAGACTAAGGGCAGAAGTGAACATTTGTGAGCAGCAGTATGGTTTCATGCCAAAACAGAGTACTACAGATGCAGTATTTGCTTTGAGGATGTTGATAGAGAAGTACAGAGAAGGCCAGAGGGAGCTGCATTGTGTTTTTGTAGATCTGGAGAAAGCTGATGACAGGGTGTCCAGAGAGGAACTGTGGTATTGTATGAGGAAGTCTGGAGTGGCAGAGAAGTATGTTAGAGCGGTGCAGGACATGTATGAGGACTATAAGACAGTGGTGAGGTGTGTGTAGGTGTGACAGAGGAGTTCAAGGTGGAGGTGGGACTGCATCAGGGATCAGCTCTGAGCCCCTTCTTGTTGCTATGGTGATGGGCAGGCTGACAGACCAGGTTAGACAGGAATCTCCATGGACTATGATGTTTGCAGATGACATTGTGATCTGCAGTGAGAGCAGGGAACAGGTGGAGGAGAAGCTAGAGAGGTGGAGGTTTGTCCTGGAAAGGAGAGGAATGAAGGTTAGCCGCAGTAAGACAGAGTACATGTGTGTGAATGAGAGGGACCCAAGTGGAAGAGTGAGGTTACAGGGAGAAGAGATCAAGAAGGTGGAGGATTTGAAGTACTTAGGCTCAACAGTCCAGAGCAATGGAGAGTGTGGAAAAGAGGTGAAGAAGCGTGTCCAGGCAGGATGGAACGGGTGGAGGAAAGTGTCAGGTGTGATGTGTGATAGAAGGGTCTCAGCTAAAATGAAAGGAAAGGTGTACAAAACTGTGGTGAGACCAGCGAACTTGTTTGGTCTAGAGACAGTGTCCCTGAGGAAAAGACAGGAGACAGAGCTGGAGGTAGCAGAGATGAAGATGCTGAGGTTCTCTCTGGGAGTGACCAGGATGGATAGGATCAGGAATGAGTCCATCAGAGGGACAGCACATGTTAGAGGTTCTGGAGATAAAGTCAGAGAGGCCAGACTGAGATGGTTTGGACATGTCCAGAGGAGAGATAGTGAATATATTGGTAGAAGGATGCTGAGTTCTGAACTGCCAGGCAGGAGGCCTAGAGGAAGACCAAAGAGGAGGTTTATGGATGTAGTGAAAGAGGACATGAAGGTAGTTGGTGTGAGAGAAGAGGATGAGAAGACAGGGTTAGATGGAGGAAATTGATTTGCTGTGGAGACCCCTGAAGGGGAAAGCCGAAAGGAAAAGAAGAAGAAGAGTGTTATAGATATATATAGGATGTTATAGAGTGTTATAGAGTGTTATAGATATATATAGGATGTTATAGAGTGTTATAGAGTGTTTTTCCTCTATAACACTCTATAACATGTGAGACTCCTTTGGTTTGCTAGATTCTCCACCTGTGCAGCTTCAAACTGTTTAATTACATCAAAGTGTTGCTTATCCCCCCCTGAAAATGACCCTTGGCTGTGAGGGAAGGGTCTTATGTGAGCGGACGTATCCCTGCTCAGAACTTTGATCGTCAACTCAAAAAGTTGGAACCTGACTCGGGTGTGAAATGATTTAGAGCGGGACTCGTTCACACCCCAGACAAGCTATTGATCAACTGCACTTTCCTCCTGAAGAACACACAGCGCCAACAGACGCATCAACCCCCCCTGCAGACCCTTTGTTAACACATGCAAAGTGGTGATGATTTAGTGCGTCTCTCACTTATTTATGACTCTGAGCTTTGCTTATTAAATGCTGGACTTGGAAGTTTAAGGTGATCATAAATTAGTTGCTCAAGAGGCAGATGTTTGCACCAAAGTGCACGCTGCACCGTAAACAGTGGTGAAATTTATCTGTCTGTCAATAAGTGTGTTCCATCCCAGCAGCCAGGGCGTTCCCGTGCTTTTAGACTGAAAGGGGACGACGTTAAGTCTTCCTCTGGGCTGTGTCTGAGATATTGGCAATCTAATCTGTGTTGCCCTCGAATGGAAATAAATTTTGTCTTCCACTACGAGGGAATAAATAGAAATATTAGAATTCACCACAGCGGCTGGTTCCTCCTACTGGGGGAGATGATATCACCTTCTATACAGTGTATTCCCATCTGGAGGATTCCATTAGCCGCTCAAATGACTTGTCCCCCCGCTGAAAAAGGTGGCGTCTATTTGCAGATTCTATCATCGACTGGGCGCTAACCTCTGTTTCTCCAAAGACACACGTGCACACACACTCTCACACGTGCACACACACATTAACACTCTGGCCAACCAAGCCCATAATCGTGAGCCATGTTGAGATGTTCCAGGACTTCCTTCAGATGACCTGATGGCTGGAGAGGAGCAGCTAATGGAGCATCACCATCACGTCCATTAAACACACCACCAGCTGGGCTGGGCTCCAGTGATGACTCACACACACACACACACACACACACACACACACACACACACACACACACACACACACACACACACACACACACACACACTCACACACACACACACACACACACACACACACACACACACACACACACACACACACACACACACACACACACACACACACACGGCTGCTCCTAGTGCTATAATTGGGGTTCTGCTTAGCAACACATGGACTCTTCTTCCTCACACACACTACAGGTCACAAACATTACAGGTCACAAACACACACTACAGGTCACAAACACACACTACAGGTCACACACACACACTACAGGTCACACACACACTACAGGTCACAAACACACTACAGGTCACACACACACTACAGGTCACACACACTACAGGTCACAAACATTACAGGTCACAAACACACACTACAGGTCACAAACACACACTACAGGTCACACATACACTACAGGTCACACACACACACTACAGGTCACACACACACTACAGGTCACAAACACACTACAGGTCACACACACACTACAGGTCACACACACTACAGGTCACACACACACACTACAGGTCACACACACACTACAGGTCACACACACACTACAGGTCACACATACACTACAGGTCACAAACACACACTACAGGTCACACATACACTACAGGTCACACACACACACTACAGGTCACACACACACTACAGGTCACAAACACACTACAGGTCACACACACACTACAGGTCACACACACTACAGGTCACACACACACACTACAGGTCACACACACACTACAGGTCACACACACACTACAGGTCACACATACACTACAGGTCACAAACACACACTACAGGTCACACACACACTCCAGGTCACACACACACACTACAGGTCACACACACACTACAGGTCACACACACACTACAGGTCACAAACACACACTACAGGTCACACACACACACTACAGGTCACAAACATTACAGGTCACAAACACACACTACAGGTCACAAACACACACTACAGGTCACACATACACTACAGGTCACACACACACACTACAGGTCACACACACACTACAGGTCACAAACACACTACAGGTCACACACACACTACAGGTCACACACACTACAGGTCACACACACACACTACAGGTCACACACACACTACAGGTCACACACACACTACAGGTCACACATACACTACAGGTCACAAACACACACTACAGGTCACACACACACTCCAGGTCACACACACACACTACAGGTCACACACACACTACAGGTCACAAACACACACTACAGGTCACACACACACACTACAGGTCACACACACTACAGGTCACACACACACACTACAGGTCACACACACACTACAGGTCACAAACACACACTACAGGTCACACACACACACTACAGGTCACACACACTCCAGGTCACAAACACACACTACAGGTCACACACACTACAGGTCACACACACTACAGGTCACACACACACACTACAGGTCACACACACACACTACAGGTCACACACACTCCAGGTCACACACACACTACAGGTCACACACACACTACAGGTCACACACACTACAGGTCACACACACACTACAGGTCACACACACACTACAGGTCACACACACTACAGGTCACACACACTACAGGTCACACACACACTACAGGTCACACACACTACAGGTCACACACACACTCCAGGTCACACACACTCCAGGTCACACACACTACAGGTCACACACATTCCAGGTCACACACACTACAGGTCACACACACTCCAGGTCACACACACTACAGGTCACACACACTCCAGGTCACACACACTACAGGTCACACACACACTACAGGTCACACACACTCCAGGTCACACACACTACAGGTCACACACACTACAGGTCACACACACACTACAGGTCACACACACTACAGGTCACACACACACTCCAGGTCACACACTCCAGGTCACACACACACTCCAGGTCACACACACTACAGGTCACACACACTACAGGTCACACACACTCCAGGTCACACACACTACAGGTCACACACACTCCAGGTCACACACACTACAGGTCACACACACTCCAGGTCACACACACTACAGGTCACACACACTCCAGGTCACACACACACTCCAGGTCACACACACTACAGGTCACACACACTACAGGTCACAAACACACTCCAGGTCACACACACACTCCAGGTCACACACACTACAGGTCACACACACTCCAGGTCACACACACTACAGGTCACACACACTCCAGGTCACACACACACTCCAGGTCACACACACTCCAGGTCACACACACTACAGGTCACAAACACACTCCAGGTCACACACTCCAGGTCACACACACACTCCAGGTCACACACACACTCCAGGTCACACACACACTCCAGGTCACACACACACTCCAGGTCACACACTCCAGGTCACACACACACTCCAGGTCACACACACTACAGGTCACACACACTCCAGGTCACACACACACTCCAGGTCACACACACTACAGGTCACACACACTACAGGTCACAAACACACTCCAGGTCACACACACACTCCAGGTCACACACACTACAGGTCACACACACTCCAGGTCACACACACTACAGGTCACACACACTCCAGGTCACACACACACTACAGGTCACACACTCCAGGTCACACACACTACAGGTCACAAACACACTCCAGGTCACACACACACTCCAGGTCACACACACTCCAGGTCACACACACTCCAGGTCACACACACTACAGGTCACAAACACACTCCAGGTCACACACTCCAGGTCACACACACTCCAGGTCACACACACTCCAGGTCACACACACTACAGGTCACAAACACACTCCAGGTCACACACTCCAGGTCACACACACTCCAGGTCACACACTCCAGGTCACACACACACTCCAGGTCACACACACACTCCAGGTCACACACACACTCCAGGTCACACACACTCCAGGTCACCACTGCAGCTCATCCTCTTCCTCATCTTGTTAATCTCCTTCCTTCTAATCCACGTCACAAAGTGATTTTAATCCCGTCTGAATGACGGAGCTCTAAATCCTGAATTTTATTCTCCTAATCTTGTGATGCTCGTCCTGACCTCAGGTGACCTCCACGTCGACAATATGCGAGTCGTTATGGGGGGAGACGGTCGAGGCCGCCCCGACTCTGACGATGCATTGAGAGGGAAATGGGGTGCCTCCAAACAATCCTGCCTGGGGGGTGTGCAGCATCCTGGAGATAGCATCAGATTATGGGATCATGTACACGCTAACTGGATTAACCTTCTCCTCTGTGACGACACGTCTGTGTGTCAGAGCATCACAGCCCCCCCCAAACACACACACACATCTTCTCGGTGACCCCCCCAGTGATACGTGACGCACCCCTGATGTGAGTCCCAGCGGAGGGGTCACGTGGGTCGGGGGGGTCGAACTCTTTTGGGCGTGGCTCAGGCTGTAGACACTTAATCGTTCACCTGAATATGATTCAAGTGTTCAGGGGGGGGGGGGGGCACCACCGATGAGTCATGACTCATAAAGAGGCTGAGGGGGGGTGTGGGGAATGTGTGTGTGTTCAGACGCACGCCGGCCTCATGCATATTCATTAACACAGCAGTGTGTGTGTGTGTGTGTGTGTGTGTGTGTGTGTGTGTGTGTGTGTGTGTGTGTGTGTGTGTGTGTGTGTGTGTGTGTCTGTGTGTGTGTGTGTGTGTGTGTGTCTATGTGTGTGTGTGTGTGTGTGTGTGTCTGTGTGTGTGTGTGTGTGTGTGTGTGTGTGTGTGTGTGTGTGTGTGTGTGTGTGTGTGCGTGTGTGTGTGTGTGTGTGTGTGTGTGTGTGTGCGTGTGTGTGTGTGTGTGCTCAGACGTGTTAATCAGTGTGTGTGTGATGCAGACTGGTGCACACGTCTGTTCTCTCTCTACCCCCCCCCCCCGTCAGGGAGAGGAACACGGGATGCGTGTGGGAGGCGTGTAGCAAGGTGAGCTCCGGTATGGAATGAAGTGTGTGTTATTACTACTGGGACGGGGCTGGGGGGGCTGGGGGGGCTGGGGGGCCGCCGGCGGTCTGCGTTGGTCCTGGCTGGAGATGAAATAGAGCAGTGTGTGTGTGTGTGTGTGTGTGTGTGTGTGTGTGTGTGTGTGTGTGTGTGTGTGTGTGTGTCTGTGTGTGTGTGTGTGTGTGTGTGTGTGTGTGTATGTGTGTGTGTGTGTGTGTGTGTGTGTGTGTGTGTGTGTGTCTGTGTGTGTGTGTGTGTGTGTGTGTGTGTGTATGTGTGTGTGTGTGTGTGTGTGTGTGTGTGTGTGTGTGTGTGTGTGTTAGTTTAAATGTGTGTTTAAACAGGTGATGAAGAAGAGGAGAAAGCCTGATGTCCCTGTTGGGGGGGTCCACCTGTTTATCCTGGGCTGTAAATAGATTTTTCCGGGGGGGTGGAGGTAAAAAATGGGATAAATGTCCTTTGGGTGTGAAATATTGAACGTCTTCACTGATCCCCAGGGGGTGTTTGAACAGGTCAGCTGATGTCAGCTGATGTCAGCCAATCATCTTCCATCATGTGACCAACAGGAGGAGGCGGACTGGAGGTCACCCGTCCTGCCCCAGCCGGGGATCAGAGCCGGTTCCAATCAGAACCCATCAGCTGGTCGATCGATTATCAGGTAATGACGACCAGAACGAGCCTTAATCAACATTCTCTGAGCGTCCTCCAGCTAATGCACCGCCCCCCCACTGCCGATCGATTCCTGCCCATTACCCAGAGCGTCCTGTGCCCCCCCCCCCCCAGTGTGCCACCCCCCCCCCCCGGCTGGTCCTGGCAGCGGCTGGAAATGAACTTAGAGACAATCTGAGGATCAATCCCATCACTCAGCCAATTAGACGAGAGACAGACGCCCATTACCGGAACAGCCAATCGATAGCCGGAGCCGGCGCCCGGGGCGGGCCGTCTGGCCCCATGGAGCCGCCGGGGGTTTGTGTGCAGCTAATGGGGGGCAGAGGGGCGGGGCCAGGAAGGCATGTGGGCGGGCTGATTGGACAGTCAACTACTATTAAAAGAGCCTGGCCCCCTGACCCCTCACACCCTGACCCCTGACCCCCTCACACCCTGACCCCTGACCCCCTCACACCCTGACCCCCTCACACCCTGACCCCCTGACCCTCTCACACCCTGACCCCTGACCCCCTCACACCCTGACCCCCTCACACCCTGACCCCCTGACCCCCTCAATCCCTGACCCCTGACCCCCTCACACCCTCACCCCCTCACACCCTGACCCGCTGACCCCCTCACACCCTGACCCCCTCACACCCTGACCCCTGACCCCTGACCTGACTGCTGTCACACGTCGGACAGCTTCAGTGGTTAAATTGTGCTGATGGACACGTTTCTGTATTTTTTAGCATCCTAAAGTCTGGTTTGTTAGCGTTAAACGCTCAGATGCTAACGGTTATATAATTAATAAACAACTGAAGTCAGATTTTAAAGAAATGAGTGTGGGGGGGGCTAAAAGGTCTAATTACATTTAAAATCATTTCTATGCAGATGAAATGCTAACATTCTGTTCATTGAGGGCTGGTCTCCATAGATCATGACGGTCATTTTTTATATATTTTAATATCTGGTCTTTTGTTGGAGCAGCAGCCAAAGCGACACACACACACACACACACACACACACACACACACACACACACACACACACACACACACACACACACACACACACACACACACACACACACACACACACAGACACACACACACACACACACACACACACACACACACACACAGACACAGACACACACACACACACACACACACACACAGACACACACACACACACACACACACACACATACACACACACAGACACACACACACACACAGACACACACACACAGACACACACACACACAGACACACACACACAGACACACACACACACACACACACACACACACACACACACACACACACACACACACACACACACACACACACACACACACACACACACGTTAAAGGTTTCACTGAGGTGAACACGTGATGGGAGCTCAAACCAACGTGTTCCGGCCCAAATAATTTATTATTACTTTTATTTATTACTAAAGTGAAGTCTCAGGCCCCGCCCACACGATGACGGATTTTTTGAATACACAACTTTTCTGTTGCGTTTACTCCTTCCGTCCCCACGACAACGCAGATATCCGGAACGAAAAGGTAACTTTTTAAAAATGCTGGGTCTGCGTTGTCGTGGGGACGGCGTGTCCGCGGGACTTTTTAAAAACGCTGACGTCTTGCCTGCGATGAAAACCGCTGTGACGTCGTATTTATGGGCCCGTGTGTTGTGACAACAAAACACAGAGGATTCCTATTGGATAAAATTTGACTCAATACTGCCACCACATGGTTTGGCACGCTAATAGCCGTCTTTGAAACGCACCGCTGCGTTTACGTGTGGACGGAGATTATTTTGAAAACGCTGTCGTGTGGACGCGAATCGTTTTCGATGCGTTTTTAAAAAGTTCCTTTATTAAAAAAGTCCTTCATGGTGTGGGCGGGGCGAGAGACCCAGCTACCACTGCCCCCCCCCCATGGAGACTAACGCCTTACAAACCGGACAAGTCTTTTTTTTCAGAGGTGGGAGTTTTATACTAAATTACAACCAAACCATTGACATTTTACCGTCTTTTTTCCCCACAGTGGTCCCCAAGCCCCGGCTCGTGGACCAGCACCGGTCCGTGGGTCAACCGGGTCCCCCCCCCCGCACAGAAAGAATCCAGAACTGACATCATTTCCTTTTTATTTCTGATCTGATTCTGAATGTTGTTTTGTTCCAAAGACTCGGTTTTGACCGTTCTTTAGGATCCAGTTGTCATCACATCAACTTTAGAAGAGCTTTTCTTTTGCATCAGCTCCACTACTAATCTAGTATTTTATGTTGATTCTAGTTTTCCTCTAAGGAGAAGCTTTGGGTGTCAGGGGGGGTTTAGGCATGACATAATTAATCATCATCTAATTCTTTAGTGAATTGAAATAATAATATCCACCACCTGCCCGTCCACCTACAGATTCAGTATTTATTAACTAAAGCTGACCGTCCACAATCAGAATGACATTATCAAAAGCATCATTTCACTAACTCTAAGTCATTGTCTATTTAAGTGTCTTTAAGTGCTCCTAACTGGTCCGACTGTCATTTACAGATAAAAATAATTCAACTTTGACTTGTCAAAACGCAATTACAGATATCTGCAGCGTGTCGCTGGAGGAGACAGTCGTTACACGTCTGACGTGACGATTGCACATATCACTGCAAATAGCTGTAAATACCTCAGAGCTCATTATCTCATTGGATATTATCCCATCAGGGTGTTGGAACACGGTGCAGAAATCAGGGTGTTAAGACGGAATGAAGCTGCTCGTCACCATAGCAATAAAAAAAGCCCCGATCTTCTACTTACAGTAAAGGTAATACACTAAAGCTAAAGATACCCTGTTTCCACCTGTAAGTGTCTCTGATCAGTTTCATTTCATTCATTCATTCATTCATTTTCCAAATCCGCTTAATCCGCTAACGCAGGTCGCGGGGTAGCCAGTGCCTATCCTGGCAGTCTCAGGGCGTGAGGCGGGGGACACTCCGGGCACGACGCCAGTGCACCGCGGAGCCACATAGAAACAAACAAATCATTCACTCACACACTCACTCCTATGGTCAATTTGGGACCGGCCAATCAACCTGAAGCGCATGCTTTTGGGGGTGGGAGGAAGCCGGAGAGCCCGGAGAGAACCCACACAGACACGGGGAGAGCATGCGAACTCCGCACAGAGCGGGACTCGAACCCGGGTCCGCCGTGTTGTGAGGCAGCAGCGCTAACCACTGCGCCACCGTGCCGCCCCAGTTTCATTTCATGATATCTATAATTAGATAACCGACCAAAGGTGTGTTCAAATCAATGTGACGACTCAGACCTCCAGCACATCTGGAATGTTATCAGGTCAGAAAAGGGCTTCAGATTAATTAAGATAGAATAATCTCAATATTATTTCAAACTGGAATTTAACAAGTCATTTTTCATATAGCTGAATTGTACAAACTGTTGATCCCTAACGACACACAGATATCGATATATATCCAGATATATGACAGGTGAAGGCTTAAAAGCTGGTTCCTGTCTAAAGGTGAAGGATCTCCTGTCCTGCTTGCATCAACTACAGTCTGTGTCTGTGGGTCTGTGGATCGGTCAGAATGAACACGTCTCCTGCATCTGGAGGTTACTTCATCATCATGGTTTGGGGGAGCTTATCCAGTTTTATATAACAGACTGAAAGATGAAAACCTCCAAACAAAAGAAAAACCTCATCGTTAAATACTAACGCTACGAAAATGAGAATAATAATAAAAACAATAATAAAATGTCAAATCAGAACCAAATTCTTTTTTAACAATGAGTGTCTGCTCATCCAATCAGAGCCCAGGAGCTGATCTCATCATGGTGAACACACATCTCCACTCCTTCCTTCTCCCTCCCACTCCCACAGACACCAGTGTCTCCATTCCAGAAAGAAAGTTTCCTTCTTGCACCAGGTTGTGATCACCATAACCCTAACCCTAACCCGGAAACCTTGTGTAATTCTACGGTTAAACAAACAGAAAGGGAGGAGAACAGAAACCTGTTTCCACTCTTAAATATCGAGGAAACTGTCTTAAATAATGAATAATATATGTCGCAACTTTTGTATTAAAAACATTTATTCAGTGACTTTTCAGACAACAACCACACCATTATGCAGTGTTGAGAAAATGGACTTGAAGTGTAAATAAATGTTCCAGGTCATGAGATCCAACCAGGAGAAGCCCCTGAGGGGGGGGGGGGGTGCTCATAGCAGGAAGCTGCAAAACCCCAGTAAATGTGTTGGCATGAAGAACCTTTATGCTCAATATGTACATCAACGTACCTCGATGGTAAAATGCTTCATTAGCGCGTGCATCAGTTGAATACCTGATTGGTCTCTTTACATGTTGATGATGTTGTAAGAAGGCCTCCTACAGTCCAGGGTTCCATAAGGGGTTAAATATGTCAGCGCTTGTAATGGTTAATAATGACTGAAGGATCTGTGTGTGTACGAATCCTGTTCTGTGGGACAAACACATTGAGACTGTTTCTGAAAGGACATCTTCTGAAACATGACTTCACTGTGTTCTGTGGTTAGTAACACCTGGATATAATTATAACACCTGGATACAACTTGTTTAGCAGCTTCCACTGCAGCGATGAGCAGCAATGGAAAGGTCACGTCAGACTTAGCAGACCGGTGAGTAATTGTTCCTGTAGGTGTGTGTAACTGACCAGACTGAGGTCAGACGTGTTGGTCTCAGACATGATGAGAGGATCAGGACCAGTGGGTTCAGTGCTCAGCTGGAGGGGGACGTAGTGGAAACGCAGCTTTAAAGTAATATCTAAATATTCACAGATCCGCCTTTAAATCCAGATCTGCTCAAAATGTAACGTGTGCCAAGTTCCCTGAACACCGTGTGCATATCAGATGAGAATAAAACAAGTCCTATGATGTCAGTACAAGCAACAGAAATGAATGGATCCATCCCATCATACTTCAACATGTCATCAGACAGCCTCCCTGGTTCCCTCCCCCCTCATGGTGGGAGGGGGTTGCATGATGGAAGGAGACACGGGTGCACAAGTAGGTGGGAATGATCACCCCGGCTTCTTTCTGCTTGTTTGTTGTCTGACGTCACAAAGGGATTTTAATCATAATAAAAACAACAACAACAACAACAATGGTGATGATGATAATAATAATAATCATCATCATAATAATAATAATAATAACAATAATAATGATAATAATAATAATAATGATAATAATAATAATAATAATAATAATAATATTGATAATAATAATAATAATAATGACGATAATAATAATAATAATAATGATAATAATAATGATAATAATAATGATAATAATATTAATAATAATGATAATAATAATAATAATAATAACAATAATAACAATAATAATAATAATAATAATAATAATGATAATAATAATAATAATAATAATGATAATAATAATAATATTGATAATAATAATAATAATAATGACGATAATAATAATAATAATAATGATAATAATAATGATAATAATAATGATAATAATATTAATAATAATGATAATAATAATAATAATAATAACAATAATAACAATAATAATAATAATAATAATAATAATGATAATAATAATAATAATAATAATGATAATAATAATAATAATAATAATGATAATAATATTCATAATAATAATAAATAATAATAATAATAATAATAATAATGATAATAATATTCATAATAATAATAAATAATAATAATTAATATTGTTATCATTATTATAATAATAGTGGTCAAACATGTGGGGGGTGTTTTTCACACCACTGCTTTGGTGTCTTCAGTCCTCGTCCAGGTTGCACTCCAAACATTTCTGCTGGTCTCTGACACTGAGCCAATCATCTGTCTGGAGGAGCTCCTCTGGGGGGTCCGGCGGTCAGGAGCGGTGTGTCCCCGGTGGAGAGCCCCCGCCTCTGCAGTTGGCCGCTGACAGGAGCGGGTGTTGCTGCTGCTGTGAGTCATTTCCTCTGCAGCTGTTCGCAGCATCCAGGAGGAACCTCGTTGGTGAGAACGTTCTTCCTGCTCTCTTCAGTTGGTGAGAACGTTCTTCCTGCTCTCTTCAGTTGGTGAGAACGTTCTTCCTGCTCTCTTCAGTTGGTGAGAACGTTCTTCCTGCTCTCTTCAGTGCTGCAACAAACTAGTTCTGTGTTTGTTGGACATACTGGTTACCTGGTGACTGGAACCACCTGACTGAAAACTACCCATCACCTGACAGGTGCGTTAGTTTGACTACCAGACCGGTCCTGGATAATTCCTGACATCTGCTGACGTGATCATCACACCCCCATCACAGAGGGAATATATTTCATTAGTCCTGAAACGAATCCATTCCCACACCTTTGGCCCCCCAGCCAAACATTTATGAAATAAAACTAAATTCTGCCGTGTGATTCTGGCGACGCTTCCGGGGTTTACCGCCCCCCCCCCTTGACGGTGGAAAAGGTGGAAAAGCGTCTAAAGACGAGACGATTCGGGTCACTGAACACTGCCCCCCCACCCCCATCCACCACAGCTCCCTCAAACCTCCCATTCCTCACCCCCGCTGCAGAGGGGGGGGGTGCAGCCGGACTCAGGGAGGCGGGACGCCGTCCATCAGAGGCGGGGCAGCCGGGGCACGGCCCATAAGGAGCGGCGCGAAGCCCCACAAGTTATTACCCCCGCTACCCGGGCAGTTTTGTCTTCATCAATTCCTAAACTCATAACCCCCCCCCTTCCCAAATTGTGCCATCGATCAGATCAGGAGTACGGCGCTCTGCCTCCTCTCCTCTTCCTCCTCTCCTCTTCCTCCTCTCCTCTTCCTCCTCTCCTCTTCCTCCTCTCCTCTTCCTCCTCTCCTCTTCCTCCTCTCCTCTTCCTCCTCTCCTCTTCCTCCTCTCCTCTTCCTCCTCCCCTCTCTTCCTCCTCTCCTCTTCCTCCTCTCCTCTTCCTCCTCTCCTCTCTTCCTCCTCTCCTCTTCCTCCTCTCCTCTTCCTCCTCTCCTCTTCCTCCTCTCCTCTTCCTCCTCCCCTCTCTTCCTCCTCTCCTCTTCCTCCTCTCCTCTCTTCCTCCTCTCCTCTTCCTCCTCTCCTCTTCCTCCTCTCCTCTTCCTCCTCTCCTCTTCCTCCTCTCTTCCTCCTCCCCTCTCTTCCTCCTCTCCTCTTCCTCCTCTCCTCTCTTCCTCCTCTCCTCTCTTCCTCCTCTCCTCTTCCTCCTCTCCTCTTCCTCCTCTCTTCCTCCTCTCCTCTTCCTCCTCTCCTCTTCCTCCTCTCCTCTTCCTCCTCTCCTCTCTTCCTCCTCTCCTCTTCCTCCTCTCCTCTTCCTCCTCTCCTCTTCCTCCTCTCCTCTTCCTCCTCTCCTCTTCCTCCTCTCCTCTCTTCCTCCTCTCCTCTTCCTCCTCTCCTCTTCCTCCTCTCCTCTTCCTCCTCTCCTCTTCCTCCTCTCCTCTCTTCCTCCTCTCCTCTTCCTCCTCTCCTCTCTTCCTCCTCTCCTCTTCCTCCTCTCCTCTTCCTCCTCTCCTCTTCCTCCTCTCCTCTTCCTCCTCTCCTCTCTTCCTCCTCTCCTCTTCCTCCTCCCCTCTCTTCCTCCTCTCCTCTTCCTCCTCTCCTCTTCCTCCTCTCCTCTTCCTCCTCTCCTCTCTTCCTCCTCTCCTCTTCCTCCTCTCCTCTTCCTCCTCTCCTCTTCCTCCTCTCTTCCTCGCTGCAGAGGCAGGAGGGCAGCAGCCGGCTGTCAGATTACCCCAGAGCATGAGCTGCTATCGACTACAGCCCCCATTCCCACATCCTTCCTTTCTTTCATCCTTTCTTTCTCTGCCCCACCCCTCTCTCCTCTGCCTCACCCCCCCTCCATTCCATCTCATCTTCCTCCCTCCCTCCATCCTCCTCCTCCTCGTCTCCAGTCTTTTATCTCCTCCGTCTCGCTGCTGGTTCTCCTCTGCCCCTCTCCTTCTCTCCATCGCTCTAATTACGTGTGGAGACAAAGGCGTCTGATTCCCCCCCTCCCACTCAGAGCTGTCAGGCCGGGTGCAGGAGAGAGTTAATTTCACACTTAGTGCATGCTTTAATTAAAAAGGGGTGGGGGGACGTGGGGGGGTGGATGCATGCCCTCCGTCACACATCACACAAAGGTTGACCTGAGTGTTTGTGTGTGTGTGTGCGTGTGTGTGTGTGTGTGCGTGTGTGCGTGCGTGTGTGTGTGTGTGTGTGTGTGTGCGTGTGCGTGTGTGTGTGCGTGTGTGTTTGTGGTGTGCACCTCATGCGTTCACACTTCTGTGCGGTCTGTGTGTATTTTTATCACACTACTTGTGTAGGTGTGCACTTTAACACATGCAAAGTTCAACTCCTCACCCCTCCTGGGGGTGACACACGCTCTGCTCCTCCTCAACCGCAACAGGCTGTATTTTTAGCTGGGGGGCTTTAATGAGGAATCAATAGGATTGTATTGGGTTGCTATGAGGACTGCAGTCAGACTATGCACACACACACACACACACACACACACACACACACACACACACACACACACACACACACACACACACACACACACACACACACACACACACACACACACATCACTGCTCCCATCATGTGATCGCTCTCACAACAGCACATGATAACTCTTGTTAAGCTATTGAGATATGATGATAGTGGTTCCACCCTCCATTGTGCGATGGGGTAACAATGGGGTAACAATGGGGTAACAATGGGGTAATTGATCAGCGTGTGCAGCAGGCAGACAGTGATTCCATCTCTGGCCAGTCACAGGAATGCTTTGGTGATATGTTCTGTTTTACAAACAGCGCTGACACTCTTTCCTCTGTTGGCTGTTGCATTATTCATCGCCCCCCACCCACGGACGAGCGCTGTGATTTTTGGGATGTAGAAAGATTCTTGCAGCTGAGTGAATCTGTGTGCTGCAAATGAGGACATCTGTGAGCCGGGCTAACAGGGATTTACACGTGTGTTGGTGAACCTGTCACTACGTCTGACGGGACGTCCTCCTGACCATCACTCACCTCGTGGTCGTTTTAATGTGACGGACGCTCAGGATGGAGACTCACCTGTGTTAAGGCTGACATCTCACTGGTATCTGATTGATTTTCTCCTGGAAACACGATGGAAGCTGACAGCAACCTAATTACAACTAAAGTAATCTGTCAAATAACCCAAGAGTTATTGTTCCATAGCAGTTAATCTAAGCATTCACCCACTTCCCAGCTAATGCCCATTTATTAACACTACGCACTAGAATAAAGGATTATAGTTCATTTTTCACCAGCATCCGTGTTTTCAGTATTTATTGAGTCTTCAGCATCTGTTCAGTCAGGATACAAACACGTTTCAGATTCCTCATGTTAATGTGACTGAACTACACACGGTTGTGCGTCACATCCGTCAGACCCAACGCGTTGCAGCCGTGTGATAAGACCGTCTCATTTCTCTTCCCGCCTCCTTCAGTGATGCTCAGATTAATTGTTTTCCCAAAATGTCTAAATATAAAGGTCTTCCAGGGACGACAAAGTCTTCCTTTTGGCTCGTCGGCCACAGCGTGTCATCCTTTCTCCATTTCACATCAATGCTCATATTTGTTTGGTCACGTTTTTTATGCTGGATGCCCTTCCTGCCCTTCCTTCACACTGGCTTGTTCCCCCGTAGGGTGGCAGATGCTGGGACTGAACCCGGGGCAGTATGCATGTGGAGCTACACCCCCACAAAGGTCTTCCCAAGGACGCCGCCCTAAACTCAGTCACGTGTTGCGTTACGTGTGATCCTGTATGTTCTGTGTGATCTCTGCTTCATCACTACAGGTGAACACAGGTGGACACACCTGTGTACAGGTGTGAAGAGAGACTACATTACGTCTATGTGTGCAGTCCAGGAGTGACGCATCCTCTGGTGAACACAGGAGTCCTCTGTGAAGATTCTCAATGGTACACAAGTAGTCCTCAACATACAACCGCTTTCCAGAGGTTGTTCGTCAGCTGAATTGTTCGTAAGTCGTTATTTATTAAATTTGATTGCTTTTTGCCAATAGCACCAGCACTAGCTTTGCTTTACCATCCGTGATAAACAGTGAAGTGTCCAAAGGGGAAGAAGCCTGACTGGGAGGCGAGTGTTGGAGCTGTGTGAACGCAGCAGTGCTGCCCCCACGGGGTTGTGGCAGAAAGTGGAACTGCAGGACAATAGCCGGATATGGCGGCACATGTTTGTTTGTATTTTCGAATGTATATTAATGTTTATTATTTACTGTTTATTAATACAGTTAAAGATTGTCAGTTCTTCAAAAATCCTCATTTTCAATTTATTTTATTTGAACAGAAATAAGGACCATTAACTAAAACTCAACAAAAGAAATGAGACCCTTCAAACCGGGCCGTGTGTTGTTGTTGTTGTTGTTGTTGCTCTATTGCTTCTCGGTCGGTTATCATTCCATACATGATTTCTATAGGTTCAATAATGTGATTACATGTTTGTCCCTGTTTCTAAAGTTATTGCGCTAGACGAGCTAGCCAAACAAAATGTTGCCTAAATTATATTATGTATTTGACGATAGGATCAGATTAGTTCTGGGCCACATGAACACGTTGGGAACACAGGATGTTATCGTGTTTGACGGATTCAACTTTTTCCCAGTGACTAACAGAGTCACGCTGTGTCGGTGACGTGTTGGTCAGCAGTAATGTGATCACACCTGTGATTCTGTCAGATAACATTACATCGGCTATAAATGTGTAACATGGAACTTCGTCCAACCTTTAAACAGCGCTTCATTTATTTTCCTGTGCTCGTCCACCCCCACTGGGGGGGAGACATGACGGCTCGGGTTAACAAACAGATCCCACAGATCCACCTCGACTAATGAACTTATCTGCACGGTTTTCATTTAATGACTCTGATATGTGGATTTATAAGATTTGAGCGTTCCTATTTATCAGCATCGAAGGAACCCCCGGTCAGATGAATGCATAGAATGAAAGTGTCGATGGATTAATCCTGCGGTGGGCTGTGGAGATGCTGAGGCTTCCAGACGCCTGATTCATGGCGTTGTGCGTTGGGTTTGGTGTTTTCATGAGGTGTTCTCCAGCAGAATGATTCATTAATAAAGGTGCTATTTAAGACCAGGAGCAGCAGCTGCAACAGCACACCCGTGTATCTACCTATAACACAAACTAGGCATCCGGTAGATATTAGAATAAGCTCAGGGAGAGGCGTGCTGATTCCAATTAGCAGTCTGTTGTTTCACACTGTGGGCAATGGAGCTTGTTATTCCTAGCATGGAGCGAGTCTGAGGACGCGGCTCTGAGACTCCCACTGTGCAATCAGCCTCTATGACTCTCTCTAACCCACCGAGCACTGATTGCCGCATTCATCCAACACTATTCTCTCTCTGTGAGGTGCTGCAGAGAAACATTTGCTAAGAACGCCTTGGATACCTGTGGAACAAGGTAGAAAATAGCTTGACTGAAGGGCTGGTGTCACACGACGGCTGAGAGCAATAAGTAGCTGTAATGAACGCTGCAGAAAAAGATGCAGGGGAAGGAAATAAGCACAATTTGTCTGTGCAATCATAATTTAGGGTATGAGCACTCATGTTGTATTCTAATCAGTAATTATATCCCTTGATTAAAAACTAGGAGATTACAATGGAGGACTGAATTGCAGGCGGGTGACACTGAGTGTTTATTTGCTTCCTCACTGATCCAGGCATCGAGGGATTCAGAGGACAATCCAGGTGTGTCTAAAACGCCTTGATTGTGTGCTTGTCAAATAATTGTGTTTGGGTGGGTCTGATTGTTCCTCAGAGGGAATTATTTTTAAGGAATCGAGTTCCACAAGAGCACAAAAGGTCTTTTATGTGTGGATTGATGTATGTTTGATGCGTTTTTGTCGCTTTGCTTCTTAGATGACTGTCAGAAATGTGGAAATCCACAGATGAAGGTTGGTGAAGATCATTCAAATACATCAAGCATTGATGAAGACAAAAAAATAATCATAAGGAATCACATTTTCCATTATCGTTGCTTCTATTTGGAGCACAAGATTAACGTTGAAGTCATTATAATCCTGACAT
The DNA here is from genome assembly GCF_040054535.1 of Antennarius striatus. NCBI lineage: Eukaryota > Metazoa > Chordata > Actinopteri > Lophiiformes > Antennariidae > Antennarius > Antennarius striatus. The sequence continues at coordinate 598,482 of NC_090792.1, forward strand.
TTGTAAATATGGTAAACAGGGTGACAAACTAGTGTATTCCCCTCCACACATGATAATTTAGTGATCTTCTTGTTTCCACTGGTCGTCTCAGCTGTGATGAGAAGAACCATAGAAACTTTTGACTGACGTCTTTGTGTACATTAACCATCCCTCACACACAGTGTGTGTTAGTTCTCTGTTGGTTTCACAACAGTTTGGGCTAAAGCTAGTTTAGTTAGCAACATTAACTGGGAAGACTTACCTCTGTTTCTTTTTGTGTTTTGTTATTTGTGTTCTGATGGGAGGCAGTACACACAGATACTACTATTATTTAGAAATATTACAATACTTCTTGTACTGCTTACAGTTAGAAACACCAATTTCAATTTCAACAAGGCAGTCAGAGACTGCAACATCCCGCGACACCCCTCTGAATTCATAATTTCACCATGACCTACTTTCATAACGTCGCAGTAATGAATTCTATATCGTACTATCCAGTATGACATTGACCTCGTTTTCCTAAGGTGAAGGTCATCGTCACCTAGTTTTTCAAGGTCATGGTTGTGGTCTAATTTCCATCCCCTTTCCTCCCTGAATGTAACGCCTGTTGTTTCGTCTTTCTGTCTGACTTTTTTTCCATCTTTCTATCTACAGCGGTTGAGACTATTTGGTGAACGGATGGACGAACACACCAACACTGACCCTACAGTACATCACCGCTTCGAAGCGGGATGTAAACAGGTGACATAACCCAGCGTTACGCTCTGTAACCATAACGACCAGAAATGAACTATTTTGAGTGAGAGAGGCTTTCAGTGAGTCTACATGAGAAACATCATCATGTGACACCAATCAGAGGCAGAGTAGGGCAGGAAGCGGCATCGCCATAGTAGGATTTACTGCCTGTAAACTTGCTGCATGCTAGCAGCGCTAACAGAGTAGCTTCCTCTCCAAAGTGTAATTATGGTTCAGTAAAATCAGTGAGTACAGTTCTGCAGCTGTATTTTTGTCCTCATTTCCAGATGAAGTGACAGATTCTGTGGTGAGCGGCTGAGGCACCAGCAGGACGAGACGAATTCATTCATCACAAAAGAGGCTGAATTAAAGGAATTTTATTCACAACCGTAGTTAAACAGACCTGAGTGCTTCCTCCGCCGCCCGCTAATCACGCTGAAAAATTATTTGTTGTCGCCTAACGTTATTGATTGAGGTGCTTTAGAGGAACAGTGTTTAAATCTGACCTGCTCTGCTTTGTGCTCACTAGCTTCACCACGTCCTGAATTCCTCTGCACCAGGCCGTCATAGCTTCTCATCCCATAATATAACATCATGTGGTAAAACGTTACATTCACGTGAACCAAACAGACATGTGGAAGAGGTTCAATTCTCCTGCACTAGTGAATAAAGTCAATCCAAAGGGCTTGAATGTCACATCGGAGCCGGACAGACGTGACAAGATGAAAGCAGGGACGGGTGAAATGAGGGCGGGAGGGAGGATAGCATCTATAAATGGGGGGGTTGAATGGGCTGAGGGAGAGACAAAGTAAATTATGAAATAATGGACGTGGGAGTGTGGAAGTGCTGAAGGCAGAGGGGAGGAATAAACGCACTGATGGATGGAGGGAGACGAGCAGATGGATCGGTGGCGGGAGACACGATGGAGGAGGACGTGGTGACGGCGTGGACAGGTGAGGGGGGGCAGAAATATGGCTCTGGAAACGGACAGATCCGCTAAAGGAGAAAGGTTTTCCATTCTGACTGGACAAACCCCATTATGACTCAGAACACACAGCTGATTAGAGTCAGGAAGTGAGGACATCCCATAAGCACAGACACACCGGCCTTAACATGGAACCAATGCTGGATTCATTCTAGTGTTCATAGAAGAACACGCTGCGTGTTGCTGACACACGTGTTGTTCTATGAACGGTTCTGTTGTCCAGACTGACATATGTCATCAGTATATATATATATACAGTATGTATGTATATATATATATATATATATATATATATATATATATATATATGTGTGTGTGTGTGTGTGTGTGTGTGTGTGTGTGTTTTTTTTAAAAAAATTTTAAAAATATATATATATTTTTTTTTTAAAATATATATTTATATATATAAATATATCTTTAATTTTGTGATGGTCACCAGAGGATGAAATATCAACAGAGGATCAATAATTTACCTGAATTTGATCATTTGATAGCAGCACGGTGTGCTGGCGACGCGGACTGCCAGGCAGCAGCAGGATCCACCCCCCCACCGTGTCGCCCCCGAAGTGTATAGAGTACAGCATCAAATCTGAATGTTTCATACTGTATAACCTCCTGCAATATTTATGTTGCCTGTACTTCTTATTCGATTTAACATTAGTAGAACATAATTATCTTAGACTTAATATATTTTCTTAACAAATAAAGGGCCAATGGGTTTATTTTACGGTGAAACATAAACTGTATTTTGTGATGCAAAAATGTTAATAAACTGCAAAGTTAAAGGAAAGTGATCCTATTACACATTACATCACGTTACATTCCTACACGCTTTCCTTTAACATGTTGTTTGTGTATGATGACGATAAAGGCCTTTTATTCTGATCTAACTGACCTTCTCAGGTCAAACACTACAGAGAGCAGAGATTCACACATTATCTCTGTTCTTCTGCATTGATCGACTCCAAAGCCTTGACCCCCCCACCTGGAATACTGCAGAACAGCTGCAGTGTGTGTGCACACACAGGAACACACCACAGGTCACACACACACACAGGAACACACCACAGGTCACACACACACACACACACACACACACACACACACACACACACACACACACACACACACACACACACACACACACACACACACACACACACACACACACAGGTCACACACACACAGTGACGGATTTTGGCTAATGCACACAACGCACGTTGCGTAGGGCCCCCACCTGGCGAAAAGGCCCCCCAACGTCGCTTACATGTAACAGAACATCAGTCCCAGCCCGCTGTGAGCGTCGCGTCCTGTGGCGCCGAGCAGCTCTGCTGAAAGTACCAAGACAAATGTCAAGCAAGATCGCCAGTGTGACGTCTGTGACTATGAGACTCCTGATTGGCTGTCAGTGTCATGAAAAAAGATGGAACAAGCTTTTCTAGATAGCTGTCAGTCTTGGGAAGTTTCCTCCGCCCCCGTTGTTGATGGCGTGTTGTTGATGGTGTGTTGTTGATGGTGTGTTGTTGATGGTGTGTTGATAGTGTGTTGATGGTGTGTTGATGGTGTGTTGATAGTGTGTTGATGGTGTGTTGATGGTGTGTTGATGGTGTGTTGTTGATGGTGTGTTGTTGATGGTGTGTTGTTGATGGTGTGTTGATAGTGTGTTGATGGTGTGTTGATGGTGTGTTGATGGTGTGTTGTTGATGGTGTGTTGATGGTGTGTTGTTGGTGTGCTGTTGATGGTGTGTTGTTGATGGTGTGTTGATGGTGTGTTGATGGTGTGTTGTTGATAGTGTGTTGATGGTGTGTTGTTGATGGTGTGTTGTTGATGGTGTGTTGTTGATGGTGTGTTGATGGTGTGTTGTTGATGGTGTGTTGTTGATGGTGTGTTGATGGTGTGTTGATGGTGTGTTGTTGGTGTGTTGTTGATGGTGTGTTGTTGATGGTGTGTTGATGGTGTGTTGATGGTGTGTTGTTGATGGTGTGTTGATGGTGTGTTGTTGATGGTGTGTTGTTGATGGTGTGTTGATGGTGTGTTGATGGTGTGTTGTTGATGGTGTGTTGATGGTGTGTTGTTGATGGTGTGTTGTTGATGGTGTGTTGATGGTGTGTTGTTGGTGTGTTGTTGATGGTGTGTTGTTGATGGCGTGTTGTTGATGGTGTGTTGTTGATGGTGTGTTGTTGATGGTGTGTTGATAGTGTGTTGATGGTGTGTTGATGGTGTGTTCATGGTGTGTTGTTGATGGTGTGTTGTTGATGGTGTGTTGTTGGTGTGTTGTTGATGGTGTGTTGATGGTGTGTTGTTGGTGTGTTGTTGATGGTGTGTTGTTGATGGTGTGTTGATGGTGTGTTGTTGATGGTGTGTTGATGGTGTGTTGTTGGTGTGTTGTTGATGGTGTGTTGATGGTGTGTTGTTGATGTGTTGTTGATGGTGTGTTGTTGATGGTGTGTTGTTGATGGTGTGTTGATGGTGTGTTGTTGGTGTGTTGTTGATGGTGTGTTGTTGATGGTGTGTTGTTGATTGTGTGTTGATGGTGTGTTGTTGGTGTGTTGTTGATGGTGTGTTGATGGTGTGTTGTTTTTGGTGTGTTGTTGATGGTGTGTTGATGGTGTGTTGTTGGTGTGTTGTTTTTGGTGTGTTGTTGATGGTGTGTTGTTTTTGGTGTGTTGTTGATGGTGTGTTGATGGTGTGTTGTTGGTGTGTTGTTGATGGTGTGTTGTTGATGGTGTGTTGATGGTGTGTTGTTGGTGTGTTGTTGACGGTGTGTTGTTGATGGTGTGTTGATGGTGTGTTGTTGATGGTGTGTTGTTTTTGGTGTGTTGTTGATGGTGTGTCGTTGGTGGTGTGTTGATGGTGTGTTGTTTTTGGTGTGTTGTTGATGGTGTGTTGTTGATGGTGTGTTGTTGATGGTGTGTTGTTGATGGTGTGTTGATGGTGTGTTGTTGATGGTGTGTTGTTGATGGCGTGTTGATGGTGTGTTCTTGGTGTGTTGTTGATGGCATGTTGTTGATGGTGTGTTGTTGATGGTGTGTTGTTGATGGTGTGTTGATGGTGTGTTGTTGTTGGTGTGTTGATGGTGTGTTGTTGATGGTGTGTTGTTGATGTGTTGTTGATGGTGTGTTGATGGTGTGTTGATGGTGTGTTGTTGATGGTGTGTTGATGGTGTGTTGTTGGTGTGTTGTTGACGGTGTGTTGATGGTGTGTTGATGGTGTGTTGTTGATGGTGTGTTGATGGCATGTTGTTGATGGTGTGTTGTTGATGGTGTGTTGTTGATGGTGTGTTGATGGTGTGTTGTTGTTGGTGTGTTGATGGTGTGTTGTTGATGGTGTGTTGTTGATGTGTTGTTGATGGTGTGTTGATGGTGTGTTGTTGATGGTGTGTTGTTGATGGTGTGTTGATGGTGTGTTGTTGATGGTGTGTTGTTGGTGTGTTGTTGATGGTGTGTTGTTTTTGGTGTGTTGTTGATGGTGTGTTGATGGTGTGTTGTTGGTGTGTTGTTGATGGTGTGTTGTTGATGGTGTGTTGTTGATGGTGTGTTGTTGATGGTGTGTTGATGGTGTGTTGTTGATGGTGTGTTGATGGTGTGTTGATGGTGTGTTGATGGTGTGTTGTTGGTGTGTTGTTGATGGTGTGTTGTTGATGGTGTGTTGTTGATGGTGTGTTGTTGATGGTGTGTTGTTGATGGTGTGTTGTTGATGGTGTGTTGTTGATGGTATGTTGATGGTATGTTGTTGATGGTGTGTTGATGGTGTGTTGTTGATGGTGTGTTGATGGTGTGTTGATGATGGTGTGTTGATGGTGTGTTGTTGATGGTGTGTTGATGGTGTGTTGTTGTTGGTGTGTTGTTGATGGTGTGTTGATGGTGTGTTGTTGATGGTGTGTTGTTGGTGTGTTGTTGATGGTGTGTTGATGGTGTGTTGTTGATGGTGTGTTGTTGTTGGTGTGTTGTTGATGGTGTGTTGTTGGTGTGTTGTTGGTGTGTTGTTGATGGTGTGTTGTTGGTGTGTTGTTGATGGTGTGTTGTTTTTGGTGTGTTGTTGATGGTGTGTTGATGGTGTGTTGTTGGTGTGTTGTTGATGGTGTGTTGTTGATGGTGTGTTGATGGTGTGTTGTTGATGGTGTGTGGATGGTGTGTTGTTGATGGTGTGTTGATGGTGTGTTGTTGATGGTGTGTTGTTTTTGGTGTGTTGTTGATGGTGTGTTGTTTTTGGTGTGTTGTTGTTGGTGTGTTGTTGATGTGTTGTTGATGGGTTGTTGATGGTGTGTTGATGGTGTGTTGTTTTTGGTGTGTTGTTGATGGTGTGTTGTTGATGGTGTGTTGATGGTGGTTTTTTTGGTGTGTTGTTGATGGTGTGTTGTTGATGGTGTGTTGTTGATGGTGTGTTGTTTTTGGTGTGTTGTTGATGGTGTGTTGTTGATGGTGTGTTGTTGATGGTGTGTTGTTGATGGCGTGTTGATGGTGTGTTCTTGGTGTGTTGTTGATGGCATGTTGTTGATGGTGTGTTGTTGATGGTGTGTTGTTGATGGTGTGTTGATGGTGTGTTGTTGTTGGTGTGTTGATGGTGTGTTGTTGATGGTGTGTTGTTGATGTGTTGTTGATGGTGTGTTGATGGTGTGTTGATGGTGTGTTGTTGATGGTGTGTTGATTGTGCGTTGTTGTTGGTGTGTTGTTGATGGTGTGTTGTTGATGGTGTGTTGTTGATGGTGTGTTGTTGATGGTGTGTTGATGGTGTGTTGTTGATGGTGTGTTGTTGTAGGTGTGTTGATGGTGTGTTGTTGATGGTGTGTTGATGGTGTGTTGTTGATGGTGTGTTGTTGATGGCGTGTTGATGGTGTGTTCTTGGTGTGTTGTTGATGGCATGTTGTTGATGGTGTGTTGTTGATGGTGTGTTGTTGATGGTGTGTTGATGGTGTGTTGTTGTTGGTGTGTTGATGGTGTGTTGTTGATGGTGTGTTGTTGATGTGTTGTTGATGGTGTGTTGATGGTGTGTTGATGGTGTGTTGTTGATGGTGTGTTGATTGTGCGTTGTTGTTGGTGTGTTGTTGATGGTGTGTTGTTGATGGTGTGTTGTTGATGGTGTGTTGATGGTGTGTTGTTGATGGTGTGTTGTTGTAGGTGTGTTGATGGTGTGTTGTTGATGGTGTGTTGATGGTATGTTGTTGATGGTGTGTTGATGGTGTGTTGTTGATGGTGTGTTGATGGTGTGTTGTTGATGGTGTGTTGATGGTGTGTTTATGGTGTGTTGTTGATGGTGTGTTGATGGTGTGTTGTTGATGGTGTGTTGATGGTGTGTTGTTGATGGTGTGTTGTTGATGGTGTGTTGATGGTGTGTTGATGGTGTGTTGTTGATGGTGTGTTGATGGTGTGTTGTTGATGGTGTGTTGTTGATGGTGTGTTGATGGTGTGTTGTTGGTGTGTTGTTGATGGTGTGTTGTTGATGGCGTGTTGTTGATGGTGTGTTGTTGATGGTGTGTTGTTGATGGTGTGTTGATAGTGTGTTGATGGTGTGTTGATGGTGTGTTCATGGTGTGTTGTTGATGGTGTGTTGTTGATGGTGTGTTGTTGGTGTGTTGTTGATGGTGTGTTGATGGTGTGTTGTTGGTGTGTTGTTGATGGTGTGTTGTTGATGGTGTGTTGATGGTGTGTTGTTGGTGTGTTGTTGATGGTGTGTTGATGGTGTGTTGTTGATGTGTTGTTGATGGTGTGTTGTTGATGGTGTGTTGTTGATGGTGTGTTGATGGTGTGTTGTTGGTGTGTTGTTGATGGTGTGTTGTTGATGGTGTGTTGTTGATTGTGTGTTGATGGTGTGTTGTTGGTGTGTTGTTGATGGTGTGTTGATGGTGTGTTGTTTTTGGTGTGTTGTTGATGGTGTGTTGATGGTGTGTTGTTGGTGTGTTGTTTTTGGTGTGTTGTTGATGGTGTGTTGTTTTTGGTGTGTTGTTGATGGTGTGTTGATGGTGTGTTGTTGGTGTGTTGTTGATGGTGTGTTGTTGATGGTGTGTTGATGGTGTGTTGTTGGTGTGTTGTTGACGGTGTGTTGTTGATGGTGTGTTGATGGTGTGTTGTTGATGGTGTGTTGTTTTTGGTGTGTTGTTGATGGTGTGTCGTTGGTGGTGTGTTGATGGTGTGTTGTTTTTGGTGTGTTGTTGATGGTGTGTTGTTGATGGTGTGTTGTTGATGGTGTGTTGTTGATGGTGTGTTGATGGTGTGTTGTTGATGGTGTGTTGTTGATGGCGTGTTGATGGTGTGTTCTTGGTGTGTTGTTGATGGCATGTTGTTGATGGTGTGTTGTTGATGGTGTGTTGTTGATGGTGTGTTGATGGTGTGTTGTTGTTGGTGTGTTGATGGTGTGTTGTTGATGGTGTGTTGTTGATGTGTTGTTGATGGTGTGTTGATGGTGTGTTGATGGTGTGTTGTTGATGGTGTGTTGATGGTGTGTTGTTGGTGTGTTGTTGACGGTGTGTTGATGGTGTGTTGATGGTGTGTTGTTGATGGTGTGTTGATGGCATGTTGTTGATGGTGTGTTGTTGATGGTGTGTTGTTGATGGTGTGTTGATGGTGTGTTGTTGTTGGTGTGTTGATGGTGTGTTGTTGATGGTGTGTTGTTGATGTGTTGTTGATGGTGTGTTGATGGTGTGTTGTTGATGGTGTGTTGTTGATGGTGTGTTGATGGTGTGTTGTTGATGGTGTGTTGTTGGTGTGTTGTTGATGGTGTATTGTTTTTGGTGTGTTGTTGATGGTGTGTTGATGGTGTGTTGTTGGTGTGTTGTTGATGGTGTGTTGTTGATGGTGTGTTGTTGATGGTGTGTTGTTGATGGTGTGTTGATGGTGTGTTGTTGATGGTGTGTTGATGGTGTGTTGATGGTGTGTTGATGGTGTGTTGTTGGTGTGTTGTTGATGGTGTGTTGTTGATGGTGTGTTGTTGATGGTGTGTTGATGGTGTGTTGTTGATGGTGTGTTGTTGATGGTGTGTTGTTGATGGTATGTTGATGGTATGTTGTTGATGGTGTGTTGATGGTGTGTTGTTGATGGTGTGTTGATGGTGTGTTGATGATGGTGTGTTGATGGTGTGTTGTTGATGGTGTGTTGATGGTGTGTTGTTGTTGGTGTGTTGTTGATGGTGTGTTGATGGTGTGTTGTTGATGGTGTGTTGTTGGTGTGTTGTTGATGGTGTGTTGATGGTGTTTTGTTGATGGTGTGTTGTTGTTGGTGTGTTGTTGATGGTGTGTTGTTGGTGTGTTGTTGGTGTGTTGTTGATGGTGTGTTGTTGGTGTGTTGTTGATGGTGTGTTGTTTTTGGTGTGTTGTTGATGGTGTGTTGATGGTGTGTTGTTGGTGTGTTGTTGATGGTGTGTTGTTGATGGTGTGTTGATGGTGTGTTGTTGATGGTGTGTGGATGGTGTGTTGTTGATGGTGTGTTGATGGTGTGTTGTTGATGGTGTGTTGTTTTTGGTGTGTTGTTGATGGTGTGTTGTTTTTGGTGTGTTGTTGTTGGTGTGTTGTTGATGTGTTGTTGATGGGTTGTTGATGGTGTGTTGATGGTGTGTTGTTTTTGGTGTGTTGTTGATGGTGTGTTGTTGATGGTGTGTTGATGGTGGTTTTTTTGGTGTGTTGTTGATGGTGTGTTGTTGATGGTGTGTTGTTGATGGTGTGTTGTTTTTGGTGTGTTGTTGATGGTGTGTTGTTGATGGTGTGTTGTTGATGGTGTGTTGTTGATGGCGTGTTGATGGTGTGTTCTTGGTGTGTTGTTGATGGCATGTTGTTGATGGTGTGTTGTTGATGGTGTGTTGTTGATGGTATGTTGATGGTGTGTTGTTGTTGGTGTGTTGATGGTGTGTTGTTGATGGTGTGTTGTTGATGTGTTGTTGATGGTGTGTTGATGGTGTGTTGATGGTGTGTTGTTGATGGTGTGTTGATTGTGCGTTGTTGTTGGTGTGTTGTTGATGGTGTGTTGTTGATGGTGTGTTGTTGATGGTGTGTTGTTGATGGTGTGTTGATGGTGTGTTGTTGATGGTGTGTTGTTGTAGGTGTGTTGATGGTGTGTTGTTGATGGTGTGTTGATGGTGTGTTGTTGATGGTTTGTTGTTGATGGCGTGTTGATGGTGTGTTCTTGGTGTGTTGTTGATGGCATGTTGTTGATGGTGTGTTGTTGATGGTGTGTTGTTGATGGTGTGTTGATGGTGTGTTGTTGTTGGTGTGTTGATGGTGTGTTGTTGATGGTGTGTTGTTGATGTGTTGTTGATGGTGTGTTGATGGTGTGTTGATGGTGTGTTGTTGATGGTGTGTTGATTGTGCGTTGTTGTTGGTGTGTTGTTGATGGTGTGTTGTTGATGGTGTGTTGTTGATGGTGTGTTGTTGATGGTGTGTTGATGGTGTGTTGTTGATGGTGTGTTGTTGTAGGTGTGTTGATGGTGTGTTGTTGATGGTGTGTTGATGGTATGTTGTTGATGGTGTGTTGATGGTGTGTTGTTGATGGTGTGTTGATGGTGTGTTGTTGATGGTGTGTTGATGGTGTGTTTATGGTGTGTTGTTGATGGTGTGTTGATGGTGTGTTGTTGATGGTGTGTTGATGGTGTGTTGTTGTTGGTGTGTTGTTGATGGTGTGTTGTTGATGGTGTGTTGTTGATGGTGTGTTGATGGTGTGTTGTTGGTGTGTTGTTGATGGTGTGTTGTTGATGGTGTGTTGTTGATTGTGTGTTGATGGTGTGTTGTTGGTGTGTTGTTGATGGTGTGTTGATGGTGTGTTGTTTTTGGTGTGTTATTGATGGTGTGTTGTTGGTGTTTTGTTGATGTGTTGTTGATGGTGTGTTGATGGTGTGTTGTTTTTGGTGTGTTGTTGATGGTGTGTTGATTGTGTGTTGTTGGTGTGTTGTTGATGGTGTGTTGATGGTGTGTTTTTTTGGTGTGTTGTTGATGGTGTGTTGTTGATGGTGTGTTGTTTTTGGTGTGTTGTTGATGGTGTGTTGTTGATGGTGTCCTGTTGTTGGTGTGTTGTTGATGGTGTGTTGATGGTGTGTTGTTGATGGTGTGTTGTTGATGGCGTGTTGATGGTGTGTTCTTGGTGTGTTGTTGATGGCATGTTGTTGATGGTGTGTTGTTGATGGTGTGTTGTTGATGGTGTGTTGATGGTGTGTTGTTGTTGGTGTGTTGATGGTGTGTTGTTGGTGTGTTGTCGATGGTGCGTTGATGGTGTGTTGTTGATGGTGTGTTGTTGATGGTGTCTTGATGGTGTGTTGATGGTGTGTTGATGGTGTGTTGTTGATGGTGTGTTGATGGTATGTTGTTGATGGTGTGTTGATGGTGTGTTGTTGATGGTGTGTTGATGGTGTGTTGTTGATGGTGTGTTGATGGTGTGTTTATGGTGTGTTGTTGATGGTGTGTTGATGGTGTGTTGTTGATGGTGTGTTGATGGTGTGTTGTTGTTGGTGTGTTGTTGATGGTGTGTTGTTGATGGTGTGTTGTTGATGGTGTGTTGATGGTGTGTTGTTGGTGTGTTGTTGATGGTGTGTTGTTGATGGTGTGTTGTTGATTGTGTGTTGATGGTGTGTTGTTGGTGTGTTGTTGATGGTGTGTTGATGGTGTGTTGTTTTTGGTGTGTTATTGATGGTGTGTTGTTGGTGTTTTGTTGATGTGTTGTTGATGGTGTGTTGATGGTGTGTTGTTTTTGGTGTGTTGTTGATGGTGTGTTGATTGTGTGTTGTTGGTGTGTTGTTGATGGTGTGTTGATGGTGTGTTTTTTTGGTGTGTTGTTGATGGTGTGTTGTTGATGGTGTGTTGTTTTTGGTGTGTTGTTGATGGTGTGTTGTTGATGGTGTCCTGTTGTTGGTGTGTTGTTGATGGTGTGTTGATGGTGTGTTGTTGATGGTGTGTTGTTGATGGCGTGTTGATGGTGTGTTCTTGGTGTGTTGTTGATGGCATGTTGTTGATGGTGTGTTGTTGATGGTGTGTTGTTGATGGTGTGTTGATGGTGTGTTGTTGTTGGTGTGTTGATGGTGTGTTGTTGGTGTGTTGTCGATGGTGCGTTGATGGTGTGTTGTTGATGGTGTGTTGTTGATGGTGTCTTGATGGTGTGTTGATGGTGTGTTGATGGTGTGTTGTTGATGGTGTGTTGTTGATGATGTGTTGATGGTGTCTTGATGGTGTGTTGATGGTGTGTTGTTGGTGTGTTGTCGATGGTGCGTTGATGGTGTGTTGTTGATGGTGTGTTGTTGATGGTGTGTTGTTGATGGTGTGTTGTTGATGGTGTGTTGTTGATGGTGTGTTGTTGATGGTGTGTTGATGGTGTGTTGTTGATGGTGTGTTGATGGTGTGTTGATGGTGTGTTGATGGTGTGTTGTTGGTGTGTTGTTGATGGTGTGTTGTTGATGGTGTGTTGTTGATGGTGTGTTGATGGTGTGTTGTTGATGGTGTGTTGTTGATGGTGTGTTGTTGATGGTGTGTTGTTGATGGTGTGTTGATGGTGTGTTGTTGATGGTGTGTTGATGGTGTGTTGATGGTGTGTTAATGGTGTGTTGTTGATGGTGTGTTGTTGATGGTGTGTTGATGGTGTGTTGTTGGTGTGTTGATGGTGTGTTGTTGGTGTGTTGATGGTGTGTTGATGGTGTGTTGATGGTGTGTTGATGGTGTGTTGTTGATGGTGTGTTGTTGGTGTGTTGATGGTGTGTTGTTGGTGTGTTGATGGTGTGTTGTTGGTGTGTTGATGGTGTGTTGATGGTGTGTTGTTGATGGTGTGTTGTTGATGGTGTGTTGTTGATGGTGTGTTGTTGATGGTGTGTTGATGGTGTGTTGTTGATGGTGTGTTGTTGATGGTGTGTTGATGGTGTGTTGATGGTGTGTTGATGGTGTGTTGTTGATGGTGTGCAGGATGCGTGGCCATGTGTGTGCAGAAAGCCAACTTTTTTTGACCCTGTTGTTTCTGCCTGTCAGACAGCGTGTGTCTGGACTGGCAGTGAGTGATCTCTCTGTGGAATACCTTATGTAAGTATTTTTAATATTATATACAGTAAATGTTTGTTTATACCTCATTCTGGTCTATATTTCTACTTATTGTTGTTTTAAAGGATAGAGGACTGATGCACTGTCAGAGTCTTGGTTTACATGCAGTGATGCAGTACTGTTAGTAAGAATCCTCCTCATCGTACTGCATCACTGCATGGAAACAGAAAACAGCTTCTCTTAAGCAAATGCAAATCCTACTGTAGGACTGATGACTCTTACTTTACTTAACATGAACACAACACCCCTACAAGCCACCAGACACCCCAATATTCCTCTAATTCTATGGTTTCTGCCTTAAAACGTCCAAAAATTTTCACCGGCACCCAAAGCCACTCCAAGGGCCCCTGGATAGAGGGCCTGCCTAGGGCTCCCTGGAGGCACACACACAGGTCACACACACAGGTCACACACACAGGTCACACACACAGGTCACACACACAGGTCACACACACTGGTCACACACACAGGTCACACAGAGGTCACACACACAGGTCACAAACACAGGTCACACACACACAGGTCACACACACAGGTCACACACACAGGTCACACACAGGTCACACACACACACACACACACACACACAGGTCACACACAGGTCACACACACAGGTCACACACACAGGTCACACACACAGGTCACACACACACACACACACACACACACACACACACACACACACACACAGGTCACACAGAGGTCACACACACAGGTCACACACACAGGTCACACACACAGGTCACACACAGGTCACACACACACACACACACACACACACAGGTCACACACAGGTCACACACACAGGTCACACACACAGGTCACACACACAGGTCACACACACACACACACACACACACACACACACACACACACACACACACACACACAGGTCACACACAGGTCACACACACAGGTCACACACACAGGTCACACACACAGGTCACACACACACACACACACACACACACACACACACACACACACACACAGGTCACACACAGGTCTTCTGTCTTGACCCCCACCAGTGTCTAGAGACATTTTTTCTCCACATGTGGGTGAAAATCATTTTTGACTCATGAGTTTGTTTACTGACTCTCACTGACAACTTTCTGTGGATTGTCAGATGTCAGTACAAAGTAATATATAGAGAATAACCAGAGGGACTGTGATAATGCCCCCCCCCACTTTGATTGACAGACCATTGGTATTTTTTTCAAAAACATCAATGCAGAAACAAATTAGCTATTTGTGATTATCAATTAGCGAAGAACATTTGAGAGAACAGGAGGGAACAGAATACTAACATCACTCGTATGCTAAAGAGTAAATCCTGAATCGTACCTTTATAGTGTGTTATGGATTAATTACTGCGGTGGTGGACAGGTTCGATGGGGCTTTTCCACCTTTAAAAATAACGTAGATACAAATGCTAGTTAGAGATTCTTTATCATGATTAAAACTAGTTTAAGTTTTTTTAAGTCCAAAGTTGAATGCAAATACGATCCAATCATTATCTCGACACATCTGTCAAATGGATCAATTGTGTTGGGAAATGACATATATGTGCCTAAAATCTGAAATAAAAGAAGTCTATTATTTGCATAAATCATAACGTTTTAAAACTTTTCTACAACTTTTTAAAAACAGAAGACCAAATGTAAAAAAGAACTGCAGCCTTGTTGGCTTCAATATAACAGAGACAGATATCATGACAGATATGTCGAACACTACAGCGATAAAGTGATGAATGATGTAACGGATGCCGTCTTAATGAAAACAGTAGCGTTAATATCATTATATGATTCTGTTCCAGTGGATGTCAGACGCTTTGAGACGTGACAAATGAGTTTGGAATTATTGCTACCAAGTCTGTTTTTCTACTTCAGCCCACCTCACCACGTGCACCACAATGGTGCAAGAGAATAAACTGATGCAAAGAGAAAATGATGTCTAGAAGCAGAAGGGAAGAGAGAGGGAGGTCTAGGAGGATGAAACGTCCACAGGCTTAATGCATCCTGAATGCTATGGGACATTACCGATGCGAGCGGGTCACTCCAAATCGCTCCTCCTGGGACCAGGAGAGCGCTGCACCGCTGGAGAACCTCATGGCTCATTGAAAGGGGTCAGAGGTGAGGCGCTGTGCTCCATTTAGCAGCCTGCCCATGATGGATGAATGGAGGAAGCGAGGGATGGGGAAGAGGAGCGGTGCCATGCTGAGCGCGCAGGGAACTGGGTACCACCAGGGACCCCCTCCCAGAGTCATGAATGGTGGTAATGGGTGGTAATGGGAGCAGACACCAGAGGGGCCAAAGGTGAATCCGTGTTTTAGGTCAGGATTCCTACATACTTGTTGGCTCAGTCTGGACTAAGGACTTGTAGAAGGCTTTGTCTCCAACTACATGCTAAGGGATCTTAAAAATGCATGTTTTTATAGTACCTTAGAAAATAATATACAGTGGTACCTCTACTTACAAAATTAACTGGTTCTGCAAGAAATTATGTAAGTAGAGACGTGTTTTCCATGCAAATGCCCTAATCCGTTCCAAGCCCCCAAAAATTCAGACATAAATGTTTAATAAAGCATGAAAATGCATCAAAACATGTAACAAATACATGTTACAATTAGATTATTACACAATGAATGAGAGTTGTGTGTAATGTAAAAAACAAAGAATAGAGTAAAGAATAATAATGATGGTCATTTACCTTTTAACTGCTGTCCTCATTGTTTTTTGCCCTCTTTGGTTCATGCCCTCTTGCCCCCCCATGAACAACAGAGTGAATTCCAGTCCTCCTTCTGAACTTCTCCAACCACCCACGCGACGCCTTAAACTCCTTAAACTTCCTTTAGTTTTAATAACGTGGTGATTGTAGATGCATTACGGCCATATTCTTTGGAGAGATCAACCAAACGCATCCCTTTTTCAGGCTTTTCTATCATCTCTTGGTTTGTTTGTACGGACAAAAAAACTCTTTTCTTTGTCTTTTCTTTTCCTCTTTTCTCCGTCACTTTCTTGGGGTCCATAGTGAATACTCTAAAAGTTAATATATTTATGTAAAACTACCAGAACACCTCACGGGTCGAGGGCCATGGTTTTATTGCCAAGTACAGTAAAAGTTACTATCGAGGAACGTAACACGGTGTCGGTGCATTGAAAGGTGGAAGAGAATAATAGTGAATGAGGAATAGAAAAACTATTTACAGTTCACATTACGGTGTGTTTAGATCCTGTATAAGGAGGTGTTTGCAGGCGAAGAAAAGAAATCCAAACAGTAAACTGTGTTTGCAGACTGGTGAGGGGCGGATGGTTACCTGGGGGGGGGGGGGGGGGGGGGGGCATTGTTCATGAGGCTGAATGCAGTGGGGAAGAAGCTATTTTTATGGCGTGAGGTCCTGGTCCGGATGGACCGTAGCCTCTTGCCAGAGGGGAGGGTCTGGACGAGGTTGCGGCCGGGATGAGAGGGGTCAGCGGCAATCCTGGCTGCACGTCAGCGGGTCCTTGTGTCGGACAGTTCCTGGAGGTGTGGGAGGCTGCAGACGACCACCTCTCCACAGAACGGATGACACGCTGCAGCTTGGCCTTGTCCCTGGCCGTGGCTACAGCAAACCACACTGACATGGAGGATGTGAGGATGGACTGAATGGTGGCAGTGTAGAAGTTCACCAGCATTTTCACAGGGAGGTGAAACTTCTTCAGCTGCCACAAGAAATACATCCTCTGCTGAGCCTTCTTGGTGAGGGAGCTGATGTTCTGCTCCCATTTGAGCTCCTGGGTGATGGTGGTGCCCAGGAAGCGGAAGGACTCCACAGGGGTCACTGGAGTGTCACAGATGATGACGGGAGGGAGGGCAGGAGGGTTTTTCCTGAAGTCCACTATCATCTCCACTGCTTTGAGAGCGTTGAGCTCCAGGTTTTTCCTGCTGCACCATGATACCAGCTGGTCCAACTCACTTCTGTAGACCGGCTCATCCCCATCAGAGATGAAGTCGATGAGGGTGGTGTCGTCAGCAAACGTCAGGAGTTTGACAGACTGGTTACCAGATGTGCAGCAGTTGGTGTACAGGGAGAAGAGCAGAGGGGAAAGAACGCAGCCTTGAGGGGATCCAGTGCTGATAGTCCGGGTGTCGGAGACATGCTTCCCCAGCCTCACGAACTGCCGTCTGTCCGTCAGGAAGTCCGTGATCCACCTGCACATGGAGTCGGGCACGTTCAGCTTGTCATGGAGCAGAGCTGGGACAATCGTATTGAAAGCAGAGCTGAAGTCCTGAAATCCTGGCGTAGGATCCTGGGGAGTCCAGGTGCTGGAGGACAAAGTGTAGTGCCATGTTTACAGCATCGTCTACAGATCTGTTGGCTCTGTAGGCGAACTGTAGAGGGTCCAGGAGGTTTCCAGTGATGTCCTTGAGGTGGGTCAGGACAAGGCGCTCAAAGGACTTCATGACCACAGATGTCAGAGCGACGGGTCTGTAGTCGTTAAGTCCTGTGATCCTTGTCTTCTTGGGGACTGGGACAATGGCTGAAGTCTGGAAGCACGCTGGTATGTGACAGGTCTCCAGTGAGGTGTTGAAGATCTGAGTGAACACCGGAGCCAGCTGGTTGGTGCAATGCTTCAAGGTGGAGGGAGAGACGGAGTCTGGGCCTGCAGCCCTGTGGTGGTTGAGTCGTTGGAAGAGACTCCTCACCTCTCCTTCTTTGATAAGGAGAGGTGTGGGGAGGGGGGTGGTGCTGAGGTGTGGGGCTGTGAAGGACCCAATGAGACAGTGGGGGAGGGGATGGGGCTGCTGACCAGTGGCTGGTCGTTGATAATGATTGGGGGGTCAGGTCTCTCCCATTGTCTTTCAAAACGACAGTAATAGTTGTTAAGGCTGTTGGCCAGACGTAGGTCGCTGACGGAGTGGGGGGCTCTAGGCTTGTAATTGGTGATAGCTCCACACAGAGGTCCCTCTTAGCCAATGGGATGCCAGGATGCTAGGTAATAGCCAATGGCAGAGCAGCTATAAGAATGTTGCGTTCAGGAACCTGTGGGAGCTGAGAGTATCAGCCCATACTGTAGTTTTACCTTTCATATCCTGAAATTTCTTTTGTAACTGAGCCAATATTTACCTGTTTAGGTGTTTCATAACTTGGAAATCTCGTATGTAGAGACATTTGTAAGTACAGGTACCACTGTACCATAGAAAATAATATTTGAGTAAAAATGTTATGAAGAAAAAGAAAACAGAAAACAAAGATAGGCAAAGCCAAACAGGAGGACACTTTAGTACACTGGCCTGTTGGACATGGTGGTCTGAGGTAATCCTGAGTCCCTGTAGAGTCTGGAACAGAACAGACCTGATCCTGCTACACAACACTGGAAATGTGTTCACTACATCGAACCAACACAATCTACAAGGAAAAAAATCACTCCTGATTTTAAATTACTGTCTCAGTCTTGAACATTTCAAAAGCCACATACCATATTGTATACCTTATTTGTCTGTAATATACCAATAAACACCAAGAGATGTGTTGGAAAGTTCTGGAAATCAAAAAAGTTGTCCAACTTAAACATCGTTCCAAAGTGGAGACCTTCAAGCTTAAACACTGCATGAAAATTCTGATTTCTTGTAAGAGGCTAAGATTTAGCTTAGCCTGATCTTCACTAAGTCAATTAAAGTCCGTTTCATGAGTCGATTGAAATGAGGACGAGTATCAGTGGTTCTCGTCTGCATCAGCACCACGTGAAGTTTAAACGGCACCAACACAAATAACTCAATGACACGCCGCTATGCAGGAGGCTTGGCTCGCCGCCCAGAGTTTGGCTATATCCAATTTGTTGTTTCTCAGCCAGGTCTGGGGGGGCTCTCCAGTTCTGAAAAATATATATTTTAATGGGTGTTTTTCTGGTTGAAGATGCCGTACGAGTCATCAGAGAGATGGGAGCCATCCCAGAAGAGAAGACAACATGGCCGACTGGAGGGCTCCGGCGCCGTGACGCTTATCTCGCTTAGCCCCCCCCACCAGATAGCACTGCTAATGTTGAGAGCCCCTGGTGAACGTACGAGGTGAAGGCTGCTTCAGACACGAGACAGACCTCAAACCATCTCTCACGTGTGGATTTACGTGGATCGGAGGACGTGGAGTGTGTGTGTGTGTGTGTGTGTGTGTGTGTGTGTGTGTGTGTGTGTGTGTGTGTGTGTGTGTGTGTGAGTGTGTGTGTGTGTGTGTGTGTGTGTGTGTGTGTGGCTCAGGAGGAGGGAGTGAAGGAGAAGGAGAAGACGAGAGTGTGTGTGGGAGGAGGCAGCGCTGCTAGCTCCTAGGAGAGACTGGGGGGGCGAGGGGTCATTATTGACTGAATGAATTTTTAAAGAGGGTCTTTGTCGGGGGCGGGGGCGGGGGAGAGAGTGACTGTATGCACGGACAGTCGTGTTAGACACTATTCCTCTCCTTCCTTTTCATTGTGCTCATGTACATAAATGCCCCTCTGCACCTCCTAATGCCCCATCACTGATGCACACCCCTGTGCCCCCCCATATCGCCTCGACACCGTCCCCCCGCACACAGGAAAGCCTTATTGATTGGCCTTTCACACCCGTTAATAATCAATGGCAAACTTGGTTGGAGAAGGAGAGCCTCCAGGAGGAAGGAGGGAGCAATGCATTCTGGGAGAGGATGAGGTGTTCCTCAGGAGGTGGGGGGAGGACCGAGGGGGGGTTACTTCAGGCCACAACCTCCTGCTCCATGGATGTTGGCAGCCTGAAGCGCCCAGAGGCGGTGTGTGTTTGGTGTGGGGAGAGATAGTGGGGGGGGGGGTAGGTTTGAGGCTGGGGGGGCAGTTTGAAAGAGCTCTGTATGTTCACTGACCCTGGCAGATAGCAGATGAAAGAGGGAGGGGGGTATTCAATCACACTAATCCCCCCCACCACACCCTGACTGCATCTTCACACACACTCCCTCCATCTCCACACTCACACACACACACACACACACTCACACACACACACACACACACACACACACACACACACACACACACACACACACACACACACACACTCACACACATATTCCCTCCATCTCTACACACACAGACACACACACACAAATGCACACACACACACACAAATGCACACACACACACACACACACACACACACACACACACTCACACTCACACACACACACACATACACTCACACACACACACACAAACACACACACACAAATGCACACACACACACACACACACACACACACACACACACACACACTCACACTCACACACAGACACACACACAAACACACACACACACACAAACACACACACACAAATGCACACACACACACACACACACACACACACACACACACACACACACACACACACACACACACACACACACACACACACACACACACACACACACACACACACTCACACTCACACACAGACACACACACAAACACACACACACACACAAACACACACACACAAATGCACACACACACACACACACACACACACACACACACACACACACACACACACACACACACACACACACACACACACACACACACACACACACACACACACACACACACACACTCATTAGTGCCAGTGAGTCTCTGCTGGATGGAGCTGAAACACAAAGCATCGCCCCCCCGCCCCCCCCGTTCTTCCTCTACTGTTTTCCTCTCCTCCTCTTCCTCACCCCCCCCTAGATTCAACACAGATCCCTCACCCCCCCATCCCTCCATCATCCTCATCTCTCAGTTCATCTTCTCCTCCTTCCTGCTCCCCCTCCCTGTCCCCCCCCCCCTCCCTGTTCCTCCCCCCCCCTCCCTGTTCCTCCTCCCCCCCCCCCCCCCACATGTGATTCTCTGCACATCTCCTCCTGCATTCCTGCCGTGTCGCTGCTCCCGTGGTGGGGGGGTGATTTGGAGGATTAGTCTGGTGGCGGGTTGTTGCTGTGTCAGTCTAACAGGCTGGGGGGGGATCTGGACCAGAGCTCAGGTCCAAATCCCTTCCTCCACGCCTGCCTGCCCGGCCAGAGAATTAGCAGCCCCCCCCCATCCTTCAACCCCCTCCCCCCATCCTTTAACCTGTTCCCCCCATCCTTCATCGCCCCGACCCGTCTACCTCATCCTTCATTGCCCCGACCCCTCCCATCCTTCAACCCGCCCCCCCACCCTTTAACCCGTACCCCCACCCATCCTTCATCGCCCCGACCCCCCCCATCCTTCATCGCCCCGACCCCCCCCATCCTTCATCGCCTCGACCCGTCCCCCCCATCCTTCATCGCCTCGACCCGTCCCCCCCCATCCTTCATCGCCCCGACCCGTCCCCCCCCCATCCTTCATCGCCCCGACCCGTCCCCCCCCCCATCCTTCATCGCCCCGACCCGTTCCTCTCCTCCTCTTCATCGCCTGTTTGACTCCCAGACCTCCGGGTGTCCTCCACACGTCCAGTCTTATCGGTCCTACACACACAGGAAAGGGGATAACAGGCTTTATGCTGGGGGGGTTACATTCTGATACCTCTTGGGGGGGCACTGTGTTCCAGTTCACTATTTTTCCCACTATATTAACTCTTTTACCTAAAACCACCTGAAACCTGTAGATCTTCAGGTTGAGGTGACCTGAAGGTCCACATTTTAATCAGATTATGACCCACGACCTTTGCTCTAACCGTGGACACGTATGACTTCAATCCGTGTGTTCTTCTCCACACGCTTCTGCCGTGTTGTCTGCCAAGAAAACAGCTGACTTTAAAAATCCTTAGCCGGCTTAAAATGTCTCTCTCCCCCCTGACCCGATCCTCCTCAAACCCTCCGAGGGGCAGACGCTCGTCTTTAACTGCAGCTCTGGGCTCTACAGTCAATCCTGTTGGAGGAGTCGGTTGTTCCTGCATCAGCCTGGGGGGCAGGTTGGCGCTGCCTCGGTTCGGTTCTTCTGCATGTAAAAGGTCACAGAACACGGATGTTTGGCAGACGTCCACTTGGTCAGTTGTCTTCAAAAGTAGTCTTGTTTAAAATCCTGCTGTGATGAAGAATGACTGCAGAAAGCAGTGAGGTCTGGAACAGAAGAGTCCCTTTATGTCGAGATGTTTCCATAACTGGAGATCATTTCTATCTGTTCTGATGGAGTTATGCTTCTATGGTCCAGAAAGATCTCACAAGTTCTAAAAGAGTTCAGCCACATTCAGATATAAGAGACGACATCACATCTAAACAAAATCTGTTGCATCAAATTTTAGCTTCAGACCAGATCAAGTTCTTCCCGTTCAAACTTTAGAGACATTTTGAAACCGATTCTCTTAATATGATGTTTTACTCACTATCATTATTTTACTCATAAGTCTGAAAGATAGCAGGACATTAGGAGAAGTTAGCATCTGTAAGAACACCACCAGTCAGGAAACTGTGCATCTGCTTAGTGAATTCATTCATTCGTCCCTCAGCTTCTCATCAGACCGCTAACATGTTCCCTCTTTTCCATCCCACATTGGACGCTTGTAATCATGTGGTTCATGGGGTTCATGTGGTTCATGTGGTTCATTTGGTTCATTTGGTTCATGTGGTTCATGTGGTTCATTTGGTTCATTTGGTTCATGTGGTTCATGGGGTTCATGTGGTTCATGTGGTTCATTTGGTCCATGTGGTTCATGTGGTTCATGTGGTTCATTTTGTTCATGTGGCTCATATTGTTCATGTGGTTCATGTGGTTCATATGGTTCATTCAGTGGACGCCAGCCGATGACTCAGACTCCTCATTCAGACCGATGACATCACAGACTCCCACTGTGACGGAGTCAAATATTTAGTATTCACTTTTATAAAAGTCCTTTTTTCCAGGACAGACTGCACACTGATCCAAAGACACAGATAATAACTTTATAAAACCAGTAGCACGTGTTAGCTGCCGTTCAGAGGTTCTTCTCCTGACTTCATACTTTAGTCCAGTTTGAAGTTAAATATTCTCTTTTTTTCCACTGCACCAGGTACTTTCTCATGCTAATATTTACAAAAGACTTTTATGAGTAATTCAGTATGAGTAGTGATTACTACTCAACTACAAAAAGCAAGTTTTAATGGGTTATATAAAATGTTTTTAACATTTATATCCAGAGTGTTTCCTAAAATGTGAATGTTGCATCAAAACCAGTAACAAAAGGGTTAATTTGGAGAGCTACGTTATGTACCCCTCTGTACACGTGTGACGTGTGACTCCCTCCTGTATGACCGATCAGCTGGTGAACACACACACACACACACACACACACACACACACACACACACACACACACACACACACACACACAAACCAGATGAACCAACAGCTCAACATGTCTCAGGGTCGATGTTCTTCACACACAATGTGTATAAACTGACTCCATCATGATAATTAAAATCATTTGGTGTGATTAATACAAATTTAAATACCTCTTTGAAATATTGACATTAAAATACTAGTAATTGCTTTCCCTCCTTTTACTACCTTACATTCTTTAATTTTATTTTATTTTATTAATGTTGACTTGCACTGGTACGGGGAGTTTAAACAAATACATGCCTGATGTTGGAACATGTACACATTAAAAATATTTTAACTTAATAACGGTTTAGTTTTGATGATTTCTTAATTAGATGTGGAGTCGGCTTCATTAATATTTCAGGGAACACTTGTCACAAAGTGACTTTTATGTCAATCACATTAATCAGGAGAGGGATATGAACATATTTGTATGACTCCAGCAGTCAGATCCACATTCAGAGACACACACCATAACATATATAAATACCGAATGTATGGTATAATCAAATGTAACAAAAATATTATTTTATTGTATTTAGTGGTATTTGTAATTGTGTGTTTCCTTCATGGTTCTCTTCTAAACACACATCTGTACATTGGGATGAAACTACAGATGCAGAGGACTTGTGATTTTCTTCTGACGGTGTGGGTGTGTGCAGATTTTTTCCGACCATTGTTTTCATTTTCAGAAACTAGTTATACAGTTATCCATTATATAAAAGGCTCTGCTCTTTGATTTGGCTCTCGCAGAATTTGAGCAGCAGAGAATCTACTGGGAGAACGGTTCCCCTAACAAACACTCACTCCAACAATAAATATTAATAAAAGCAACAATACCAAAGCTGAGCACATAGAGGGAGGGGGCCGGGGCCGTCCAGGGAGCTGCGGCAGCAAACAGCATTGAAATGCTTGAACAGGAGTGGGAAGTGTGGGGTTATAATAGTGTTGTCTGCACATCCATAATCGTGATTAAATGTTGGCAGTCACCTGAGAGCCCCCACCCTGAGAGAAAGGTGAGCACCGGGTTCTCCACACGACACGGGTACAGGCAGCTGGCTTTAAAGGAACCGTTCAAATAGAAATGTGGTTAACACAAAGAAAAGTTGTGATGTTTCACGTCTGGAGCTTCAAAAATGAAAATTATCAAGAAAAGACTGCGTAGAACACCAGAACAGAAGAGTTCCACAGGAACTCCAAGTGATCACGTTAGAATACAGACACTAGAAGAGGAGACCATGGAACACATGAAACCCGTTACCTGGAACAGACCACCACACACCATTTAATGGCTGAGATGAGCTGTGGCTCTTTAACACGAATGCATTTCAATTGTCATAAAAGCACAGGTGCTTCATGAATATATAAACGTGGTTAACAGCTGTTATAATAGTATATATACCTCCAGTATTTACAATTAACTGGTCTCATTAGTCCCTCAGTCTAATCAGTGCATCTCATTTAGAGCGACCCACCCCCCCCCACACACACACACATTTTTCACCTGTATTTGGAACCCCAGTGGTTCCAGTATCCTTGTGTCACAGGCCTCCTCAGAACAGCCCCAACAGGGGTGTGTGAAGGGGCATCAGGAATGTGAACGATGGCATTTACTGGATGTACGGGGGGGGGGGATCAGAGGCAGAGCAGCAACTAACACACGTCAAAGTCTGGGTTGAGTCGGACACACACACACACACACACACACAGGAGCGTCTCCCCACCGGCTGGAGGACAGAGTGCTGACAGCGACAGAACACCCAGAAGGGGGGGTCCACCACGGGACCACAGCATTAGATCAGGGAGTTGCTGGCGGTAACAAGACATGATGTCACCGCTCCTGACAATCAGATGTGTGTTGTTGCTTTAGTGAACGGCTATTTACACGTCTTATCTGTGCCCTCGTTCCAGGGGCTGACACTCACAAGGCCCCCCCTGGACAGAGACCCCTGCTTCTGGATGTGAACTTGATTTTCATGATTCTGTGCCAGCAGAGGACACAGGGTCTCCTGGATGATGTAGTTCACCACTTGTAGTTCTGTAGTTCCGGCTGAGGAGGCTTGAAGGTGAACTGACATTAAGGAACTTTTTAAATGTCTCCCTCCCAAACATCTCCAGAGGATCACACGGTGACGTGATGGACACGACTGAAGGATTATCAGACATCTAGGATGCATTACATAGTAATGTAACCACAGTGATTACGTTGTCGTGACGACAATGTAATCACTGTGGTTACATTACTGAACACAGGCCAGTATTATTTCTGTAGAGGTGATCCAAGGAAGTCCCAGATGCTTTAAATATATATTTTAATTATAACATTTTATTATTGTTTTAAAGCTTCAGCCAAATAAAGATCTTGTTTCAGATGTGCTTTCAACTTCACTGGAGTCTTGGTCAGGAATGGACATATATAAATAAATAAATAAACAAGTACACACACACATATATTAAAAAAAGTCCCTCTCACCCTTGTGGGGTGGTATCTGTGTGTCATCCTCCAGCGGGGGTCCTCTACCAGACCCCTGGGGGTCTGAGGGTTCTGTCAGTATCTTAGCTGTTCCTAGGACTGCGCTCTTCTGGACTGAGGCTTCAGATGTTGTTCCAGGAATCTGCTGGAGCCACTCTTCCAGTTTGGGGGTCACTGCCCCAAGTGCTCCTACTACCACGGGGACCACATTAACCTTGACCTTCCACATCTGTTCCAGATGTTCTTTCAACCCTTGATATTTCTCAATCTTTTCATGTTCCTTCTTCCTGATGTTGGCGTCAGCTGGAATCTCCACATCTATCACCACTGCTCTCTTCTGCTCTTTGTCCATCACCACTATGTCCGGTTTGTTAGCCAGCAGCTGTTTGTCGGTCTGGAAGCTGAAGTCCCACAGGATCTTAGCCTTGTCGTTCTCAACCACCTGCGGTGGTATGTCCCATTGGGATTTGGGTACTTCTAGTCGATACCGGGTACAGATGTTCCTGTACACTATCACAGCCACTTGGTTGTGCCTCTCCATGTATGCTGACTCTCCTTCCATCTTACACCCTGCTACCACGTGCTGGACTGACTCTGGGGCTTCTTTACATAGCCTGCACCTTGGGTCAGATCTACTGTGGTAGATATTGGCCTCTATTGCCCTTGTACTTAGGGCCTGTTCTTGTGCTGCCATGATCAGTGCCTCTGTGCTGTCTGTCAGTCCAGCTTTATTCAGCCATTGGTAGGTGTATATATATATATTCTGTATATATAGTGACAGCCCCAGGGCCTTGGCTTCCAGGTCTGTTTGCTTTGTGTTGCAGGTCCACAGCTGAGCACCATTATCATCTTACCATCATCAAGTAACTGGGAACACCTGGTCAGTGTCCACAGGTTATTTAACCCCGCCTGCCAATTCAGCGGGGTGTCGTCAGTTTCCCTCACAAACGTTTGGTTGGACACTTTGAAGACGCCCGGACTCCTGATTATTTCCTCGCTGATTTTTGTTCTGATTTTCTTATGTTTAATAAACCTTTTTTCATTTTTGGAGCCACCTACCGTACATCTCCCTTATTTTGTTCCTGTCTACGAGCCGGCTATAACTACAGTATATATATATATATATAACAAGATTACATTAGCACTGAACTGAGACAACCAAGCTAACAGAACGTACAGAACACTAACACTTGTGAGGTGTGATGAGGGTATGATTATACAGTTGGTACACATTGGATTCACATTTATTATATTTAGAAATAAAATGCTACACCTTAAAGGCTGGTCTGTGGAAACACTGTGTGTTAAACCATAACTTAATGTGTGAATTTTACAAATGTTTTTCTTTGTTTTGCACTGCAAAAGGTACAACGTACTACAGTGTACCTGGTGAAGCTCTGTTTGTGGCTGCAAAGGTGAGACAAATTCAAGGACCTGCTCGTGTTCTGAACACAACGCACCATCAGCATCGCTATTTCAATGTCTGGATTTTATTTTTTAACTTTGTGTATAAAAAATGTTGATTCATAATGTTTGAAGTCATTTAATTACATTCATTGAGGTATTTTATCAGCAACTCAGCAGTGAGAAGACTAGTGAGGGGGGGTGGATGAATGTTCACACATGATGAATGGATGAATGTTCACACGTGATGGATGGATGTTCACACATGTGCCGTTGTGAGAACGCTTTGGCTCTCCAGCCCCGGAAGTGCTATAAAATATGTACCAATAAAGAAAGAGTGAGTAACCAAACCGATCAATGGAGTTCTGCATGGATAACCACACTATCATCTTCATCATCTCTAATCCTACAGAGAACAGATTCCCTTTCACATCTATAAAAGCTCCTGGATGATTTCCCTTTGATCTAGATAAGCACCAACGTTTCACGTGGTCTATGTTCAAATAGTCTCTGGTTGCAAATCCATCCCATAAATTCTGCATAATCCTTTTGACAAACCAACAAAGCAAAACGACAAACACATGGACGGGTGAGAACATAACCCTGCTGGTGAAGGTGATGAATCTGTTGCATTTTAAACAGCTCACATTCTGCTGGGGGCTCTGGGCTGTAACGTATCTTCAGACTGTGTTCCAGTGTGAGCAGAACCTTCAGTGAAGGTCTGAGCTGCAGGAGAACCGGTGGAATCAGCCGTCAGGACGTCTCCATTCTGATTCAAGCTGCTCTGCAGCAACATGTGGATAATTCAAGGCATCAAGCAGATTGTCTCCTTAATAACAAGCTGCTGATTTTGTTGCTGAGAGCACTACTAATTAAATCTGTGTTGGGTTGAGGCTAAATTCTTGGTGTTTTTAATCCAAAATTAATTAAAATTATCCCACTTATGATAAATTACAAGTTCCAAATCTTTTGTTGCAGGTTTCTGCAACTATTATTTTTTAATATTTTTTAATATTCAAATATAAAGCTTGCATAAAGAATAGATTAAACTTTAGTAGTAAAGTAGTAAAGCAGCATCAAGTCTGTTGTAAAGAAGCATGTTTGAGTCTCAGAGGAACCTGATGTGCAGCTTCTGTCTGAAGCTGTCTGCTGCAGACCTGCAGGATGCATGAGATCAACACTGTGGAGCAGGAGAGACACTAGTCTGTCTGTCTGTCTGTCTGTCTGTCTGTCTCTCATTATGCCAGAGAGAACACTAATTGCTGTGTGTTTACAATGACAGTGAGGTTCTGGACCCAGGACCAATCAAAAAAGAAGAAACATACATAACGAAACACACACACACACACACACACACACACACACACACACACACACACACACACACACACACACACACACACACACACACACACACACAGTGCAGTCATATAGAGCATAAACACACTTTCAGAACCACACACACACACACACACACTGGCGCAGACACACACGGGGAGGGCAGACTGCAGGCTGCAGAGCTCTGCCAAATGATGGGGTCCTGAGAGGCAGTGGCTCTGACCTTGGCTGCCCTTGTATGTGCCCGACTCCAGCTGGGTGTCCATTAGAGGGCTCCACAGCAGACGCTGGCCTCTGCTGGGGGCCAAGGGTCACGAGCTACACACACATTCACACAACTGTATGAACACACACAAACGCCAGAGGCACACACAGCATGTAGACGTGCAAAATACTACAAATACTACAGTAATACCAACAAGAGAGAGAGAGAGAGAGAGAGAGAGAGAGAGAGAGAGAGGGGAGGTTAGACATGATTTTTGTGATCAAGGACTGACTCCTCAGCGTTTGCGTTGGGGTGTGCCCATCAGTGTGTTTTAAACTAAAATATTAAATCAGATTTTCTTTAAATTGAAACCCACCAGTTTAAACCAGTTTAAAGCTCCTCCGTTCCTGGAGATGGTGGAAACACAAACAGTAATCACACAATCAGTGATAGGTTGTAAAAAAATAAAATAAAATGTTACTTTTATGATTTTATTTTAATTCAACCACTATTTTCTTTTGTAACAATTATCATGAAATTAAACAATTTGTAATCTTAACTGTTATTCTGATGACAGGTTAATAAAGAAACACGTACTAATAGACAGACAGATAGACAGACAGACCCCCCCCCCCCGCCTGTCTCTCCTAGCCGGTCAGCTCCCCCCTCCCAGCATCATTAAAGTGTTCTGGCTGATCAAACCCTTTAATTGGACCGAACCAGCGGCTCAGGCAAAATGGCGTCTTGTTAGCTCAGCCTGCAGAGTGGAGGGATGGTGCCCACAAACAGGCAAACAGATGAGGGGTAAACACCCCCCATGGACAGGGGGAGAGTGGCGGTGAGGCTGACCTCCACACAGGCTGGAACAGACTGCAGGGGGGGGGGGGGGGTCGCTGCAGGTACGCCGTAATTCAACAGAACCCCTCCAACATGTAGAACAGGAGCCATCGGTAGGTGTTCAGAGTCAAAGATTACCCAGCATTCATTAGCTGCTCGGGGCCCCAGTGGGGCCCCTAATGTAGGCAGTAATGTTGGGTTTACCCACAGAACGCTGGACGCTTTTTATAGAGGCTCCAGTTTTAGATGCAGACCTGTGATTGGCTGTAACGGGCGTTACTCACACAGTTTGACACAACAAGCATGGGGCCCCCACCAGGTTTAGACCTGACGTTTGTTCTGTCCTCCCCCCTGCAGGTCGGCTGGAGGTAGAGCGACTGGAATGTTTTCATTTAGCGCTGAGGGACTCCGAGGGCTGGATGTGTTGTTTCACTTTCACCCTTTGCTGAGGAAACAGTGACAATAGTCACCACAATAGTGACTACAGTACTCACCACAATCATCACCACAATGATCACCACAGTACTCACCACAATCATCACCACAATGATCACCACAGTAGTCACCACAATGATCACCACAATAATCACCACAGTAGTCACCACAATGATCACCACAGTAGTCACCACAATAGTCACCACAATGATCACCACAGTAGTCACCACAATAGTCACCACAATGATCACCACAGTAGTCACCACAATAGTCACCACAATGATCACCACAGTAGTCACCACAATAGTCACCACAATGATCACCACAATGATCACCACAATGATCACCACAATAGTCACCACAATGATCACCACAGTAGTCACCACAATAGTCACCACAATGATCACCACAATGATCACCACAATAGTCACCACAATGATCACCACAGTAGTCACCACAATAGTCACCACAATGATCACCACAATGATCACCACAATAGTCACCACAATGATCACCACAGTAGTCACCACAATAGTCACCACAATGATCACCACAATGATCACCACAGTAGTCACCACAATCATCACCACAGTAGTCACCACAATAGTCACCACATTAGTCACCACAATCATCACCACAATGATCACCACAGTAGTCACCACAATAGTCACCACAGTAGTCACCACAATCATCACCACAATGATCACCACAATAGTCACCACAGTAGTCACCACAATAGTCACCACAGTAGTCACCACAATAGTCACCACAATGATCACCACAATGATCACCACAGTAGTCACCACAATCATCACCACAGTAGTCACCACAATAGTCACCACAGTAGTCACCACAATCATCACCACAATGATCACCACAGTAGTTACCACAATAGTCACCACAGTAGTCACCACAATCATCACCACAATGATCACCACAATAGTCACCACAGTAGTCACCACAATAGTCACCACAATCATCACCACAATGATCACCACAGTGATCACCATGATAGTCATCACAATGATCACCACAGTAGTCACCACAGTAGTCACTACAAGTCACCTTGGTGCTGCTTTTATTATGGGATAGCAGATAATTCAAGGTCTTAATGTGTGTGTTCACAACCAGGAGCTTCACCGTGCGTCTCTAGTGATCCTGACAGCCGTGTGCTGCTGAGGCTTCATTGATTATTAGGATAACAGCTATGAAGCACAACCATTGATTCTAGTTCTGAAAGTCTTCTCTTTCTGACAGCAGGAGCTTCAGCAGGGTGGTGTTGATGTTATCTCCTTCACCTGGTCTCAGTCCAGACCAGTATACCAGTATACCACACCAGTATCCCAGAGGGCAACAGACCACGGCTACTTACGATTTACTTACATGCACCTCTGGAGATCTGGATCACAGCTCTTATCGCCCCCCCATGCTAATGGATGATTTCCCAGCCCTCCAAACCTTTGTGGAGCTTCATGCCTCAGCAGCAGAGCAACGTTCTCCTCCACAGCTGAAACACAACGGGAACAGAAAGTGAACATCAGCCTGAAGTAACTCCGTACAGCTCGTAGAACACTCCATGAGGTGTGAATCAGGTCTGAACAGGTGGGACGGCGTCTGTGGGCTCAATAACATCCATTCACGTCTGCATTCAGATGCACTGCCCCCCCAGCCCAGAGGAGCAAAGGGCTGACCTCATGGCATTGGGTCTGGTCTGGGGCTCGTGGGAGGCTGAGGGTGGAAATCAGACGTTCTTCCTACATCCAACGTCCAACAGGACACGTTAATTTAACACGGATACACACCCTGCTGACGACACCCTCCATTGTCTGGTCTGGAAAATAAACCCAGTTTGAAAAGAACTGAAACGCTTTCCCAGCACACTGTAGAGGGTTCAGGGCTCTGTAGAGCTCCCTGTGTGGGGCTCTAAACAGGACACCCTGTAGGGCAACGACAGAGGGGAGCAGCTGTCCCTCCCCTTGACCCCTGACCTTCTAAAATGGGCAGAAGAGCCAGAGAGCAGGCAGAGGGAGGGGTGGAGCGGAGCAGAGGCCGTTCATCTAACTCTTCACAACCCCTTCACTGGTCATTCACAGCCCCGGCCCCACCCGTGTACACCCAAGGTCCACGCACACGCCTGCATCACGCCACAGCACACAGAGGACCGATGCTCAGGTGAGACTGAACCCAACACACACACACAGCAGCACCTGCCCCCCCATCACCGCCGCTCTGGGCTCCTCCCCCAGGATGTGTGCCTCGATGCCAGCTGAGAGCGGTTGCCATGTGGAGCAGATGCTCCCGCCCATCATTCCACACGGCCCCCCAGACAAACTGTCATCAGCAGTTAGCACGAAAACTAATAACTGACATCCCATAATATTGTGAGCGTTCATGATGGGGGAGACGTTACCAGAAACAGAACCTGGAGATCCCAGTTTAATCTGTTCCGTGGCTGAAATGGACCCGTCAGACACACCATGAGTAGGTTATGCTGTGGTTAACGGACACACACAACATTCTTGTCACAATGTTTTCAGATTTTGCGTGAAATTTTGAGATATTGATAACATTGAAATATTTTCTAATTATTTAAAGAGAATGACAAGTAAATAATTAGCATTGATGTATATTCAAATACAGAAACATTCAGATATAACTGTCAGTTGATTTTTCAGTGCAGTACATTTTTTAAGCCTCGGTGAGTTTTATCATGATTCATCAACCCAGACTGGAGGACATGTTGTTTTAGGAGTCTGGTGCGTCCCGCTCTTCTGGCAGGAATATGGAGGAGGAGGAAGAGGAGGATGCTGCAGCTCCACACCTGATTGGGATTCTTATTTCGGTTTCCTGGTTATATTTATTTAAAACCAGACTGTTTTCACTGCCAGATAATGATCCATGATGGACATCCTGGGGAGTCTCCAGATGAGGTGTCAGTAGACTGAAGAGCTCACAGTAATCTGCACAGCGCCACCTGCCTTCAGCTGCACCCCCTGCACCAGAGCATCACACTGAGATTCTTGCTTAATTAGCGAACGGTTAACCGTTCCAGTCCGCCGTGAGCGTTCACGCCAGCAGCTCACGTCTTTCCCATTTTGACACTTGGACTCAGCCCAGATCCACCGATGTGGAAAATAATGAAGGAACTGGGCTCTGATCCTGGATGTGGAGCCCTCAGGGGCACGAAGACCAGAGTGGGGTAACGGGACCGGTCGGGCAAATAAAGAGGGGCAACCGTGTGGTGTGTGTGTGAGGTACGGGTGTGTGTGTGAGGTACGGGTGTGTGTGTGAGGTACGGGTGTGTGTGTGAGGTACGGGTGTGTGTGTGAGGTACAGGTGTGTGTGTGAGGTACGGGTGTGTGTGTGAGGTACTGGTGTGTGTGTGAGGTACGGGTGTGTGTGTGAGGTACAGGTGTGTGTGTGAGGTACGGGTGTGTGTGTGAGGTACTGGTGTGTGTGTGAGGTACAGGTGTGTGTGTGAGGCGGCTCCAGGCGAGATAAGACTCCACACACACTCTGTTGTATAAATAGCTTTGCCCTGGTTTGGTTGCTGGCAACCTCTAAAACTCACACACACACACACACACACACACACACACACACACACACACACACACACACACACACACACACACACACACACACAGACACACACACACACACACACACACACACACACACACACACACGTACCCCAACCCAGTCACCACCATGCAGCCTTTCTGTGTGGTTTGGCTGCCCTTCAAGAGGTGTGTGTGCCCGTGTTTGGGAAGGGGTGTTTGTCAGGCAGTCTCTATCTGACCCTGTGTGTGTGTGTGTGTGTGTGTGTGTGTGTGTGTGTGTGTGTGTGTGTGTGTGTGTGTGTGTGTGTGTGTGTGTGTGTGTCTAATATGCTGTTTGGCTCTCTCTGCAAACAGATGGAAAAAATGTGGTTAACTGCTGTAAACCACCAGCCCAGGAGTGTTAAACCTGTATTTCTGCACAACAGCTCATGAATACACACACAGTCACACCTGTGCAGGTACCATTCATGAAATACACAGTTTATATACTTAAATCTCAATTCATAATACACACACACACACACACACACACACACACACACACACACACACACAAAACGGTCCAGTCGCTGGCGGGGGGGTACACACCTGCAGGGACAGACAAGTCCATCACACAAACTCCTACACACATTTGGCATCTATCACTTTGTGCTGCCAAGGCCAGTGTGTGTGTGTGTGTGTGTGTGTGTGTGTGTGTGTGTGTGTGTGTGTGTGTGTGTGTGTGTGTGTGTGTGTGTGTGTGTGTGTGTGTGTGTGTGTGTGTGTGTATTGTTGCATGAGGACAGAACAGGAAGTGTGAACTGCTGTTTGAGGACTATCACTGATTGCTGGGGTCAGTTTCACGATATCACATTAAAACAAGAATATATTAAATAATTGTATTTTCTTTGTTGCTCAATTGAAGACAGTTTAAACCAAGATGTTAGAAAGACAAGAGACAGATAGGACACGTGACAGTGTCTGTGGGGTGGTTGGACGTCTCTGTCGTCTGAGACCCGTCAACACGTCCATCTGCTCCGTCTCCAAAGCTTCTGTCCCGTCCCTCTGCTCTGTGTGCTTTAACACAGTCAGTGTCAATCAGACACCCCCCCCCATGCAAACGAAGTGTTTTAACTGTTGAGGGTGGGGTGAACTCCTGTCATGTGTTCTAATGAAGTCAGACTGAAAAATACAGATTTTTTAACTAAACCTCCTGCAGTTCCAAAGTCTTTGCTGTGTGGAATATTAATCTGGAACATAAATAAATGGGGGGGGGGGGGGCAGCTCAATGTAGAGAGAGACCGTTAACTCACTACGTGTTTCACATCGGATCCCAGAAACACAAGACGGTCAGTAATTGTCTCGTCTGCAGCTGCTCATGTGATCCCAGGTCAGAGGTTACGCTGGAGCCCACCCACCAGGTACCCCTGGAGAAATAACCAGTTTATTTATTTAGCACATTAAATTATTTTAATTGACTAGATTAGAATTTATCTGAGATATATAACATTTTTTTAAAGTGTGCCCTTAACATGGGACTAGTAATAATTGACTGCAGTGTCTTTTTAAACCTGAGATGCTTTTGTTTAATATAATTGTGGGCTCCTATCAGAACTGTAATCATGGAGTTCTATTGCAAAGCATGATTGTATTCCATGCCCCCTGTAGTCGTATTAAAGGACCGGATGGCGAGATGAGATTGACTCAGCCTTACAAAGACAAACACAAGAAAACTTTTCAGTGTCTTCTTCTCTAAAATGTATAATTTAAGTCTGAGAATAGTTAAGTTTTATCTCTTAATTTGAGGAACTGTAAATTTACAACACTGATCTTGGACTACTTCTTCCCTGCTGTAGGCCTGTAATATATGAGAATAAACACCAACAACACTCATGCGTGAGCTGCCAACAACCCTCTCCAGCTTTATTGACATTGTTTGAATTCCTCATATCCTGACTTCATCATTGGCTGACATTTTATATCACAGCAAAAGAATAAAAATCTTGCTTTTTAAAACCAAAAATCAAACCAGTAAAAACCCTTCCGTACAGCACGCAGCGGTCCAATGGGAAACCGTGTGGAGATCGCTCTGACTGCAGGGGAGCTAACCTTAACCCCCCCGATGGAGTAACTCTGTGAAAACAGCTGAGACGGATTTCTGATTTGACATTTCAAAAGGTATTTTTATTTGGAGCTGATCTTCTGAAATGTGACCCAAACCAGCAGCGACGGTCAGAACTGGTCGAGTTGAATGTGTTCCTCTTGGAGTTGGAGTGGTCAGGGTTAGAGGAGCACAGAACCGACACGTGTTAGCGGAACATTCCTCTACATGTGACAGCGGTGTCGTTACTGGTTGACAGTGAGTGTGGTGACACCAGGTTGGGGGGGGGGCACCAACAGACAGCTGACGGAGGTGATAGTGTGGGATACGCTGTATAAATGTATACATAAATAAAAACCAGCATGTGCACTGCGAGCTGTCCTCTTAACTTAACTTTAGTGAAGTTTGATGTGTATGATACGCACCAAACTGCCTACTCACACAGATATACTTGAGTTTTTAGGTTCCTCCCTGTAAGTCAGAAGTCAAAATTGAACTTAGACACAATAAAAACCAGAGAATTCTGCTTCCACCCACATGCATGCACACATAAGTCAGTAATAACTACAAAAAGTTTTTCCAAATGCCTAGTGCTGGAGGTGGCATCCCACTCATGCACATTTGCCATTTAAACGCTTGCAGTCAAACCCTCATCTCCCACCATTTGCATCCGGTAGCCCTACCTCAGAGTTAATAAGTATGACTTTTATATCTGAGAGGAAATAATAACATTTTTCTAGTTATTCCTTCCTATAAACAGGTAGCATTGTCAGCTGAATTTTGACTTCTACCATAGAGGAGAGTGGTTTCCACCAACGTTCCCAATAGGTTAAAACAAACTTTTGCTAAATCCCCTCACTGCTTCGAGAACTTTGCCAGGACTCCATATTGCAAGGAACCTCAGGAAACCTTCATTTTGACCAGAGGAGCCAGAATTTAATTCACTTGCTGCCCTCCTGAGGAGTCCCTGTTTACAAGAGAGGGTGTTGTGATGCCCCAGGAGCTCTCTGGATTGCTGAGCGTGGCGTACTGGTGCAGCACTACCCTAAAGGCTGGACGACTTGTGCCGCATTCACTCACAGTCAGGAAGCACCGGCTGTCAGCAGCATTATTATAGCAGAGGATGAGCTTCCATGTAAACATAAGAGCCATAACCATATGAAACAGCTTCTCCATAGACAGAGTCTGGGTAAAGATGGGACGCAAAGCTAAACACTGCAGCAAACATAGAAAACATACGCAATAAGGTTTACAACACTTCATTTGGTTGGGTGTCAAGATTTATTAAATAGCTGCAAAGAGGAAAATTCATCTAATTAGGAGCACGAGGGAGAATCCAAATCTCCAACCAGATGAATCCGAATCCAGAAAACTCTGGAAGAATACTGTCAGAGAATAAATCAAATGCAGTTAAACTGAGACGTGTATACGGAGCTGTTTTAGGATACTCTTTGTTTTACCTCATAAAGTTGTCATTTTTTACAATATCATCAAATGCCCAACAGATTTAGATTCTGCACAACCTCAGTCAACTGTACG
The DNA here is from genome assembly GCF_040054535.1 of Antennarius striatus. Classification (NCBI taxonomy): domain Eukaryota; kingdom Metazoa; phylum Chordata; class Actinopteri; order Lophiiformes; family Antennariidae; genus Antennarius; species Antennarius striatus. Next base: position 635,352 of record NC_090792.1, read on the forward strand.
TCCCTCAGTCACACCTCTATGCATTTATCTTGGGGAGACTCCACCATAACTATTAAAACAAAAAATCGCCTTGAATTATGCTTATTTTATTGCTAGAAACACTGTAAACCAAAAGATAAATGAAAAATGCTACATTGAAAGCAACATTTGAATGAAACACTCCTACTGGATGTGATGTTGTCCACTACGACCAATAGGAATGCCCAATTCAGACATGTGACTGCGCATTTCCAGCTAAGCTGGCCATCAAGAACTAAAGGATATACAACAAACACACTTTTTTGAACAAGACACAGATGAAGCAGATCTATTACACTGTTGTACTTGTGAACACATGGGTTAAGAGCACAGACAGGCTCATTACAATCAGTATGATGTCTGTAGGTCAAATCAACCTGGAGACACAGGTGTGCTCAGAGGCCAGCCCGTGAGCCAATCACGGTCCAAGGTGGGATTGTTTCCGACCCATGTGTTAGGATTAAAATGAGTTCTATTTGGCCCATCACACAATGCAGTTCTTTTCTCAACTCATGGAGGCAGTGTTGTGTAACAGATGTCTGTCAGCTACCATGAACCTTTAAAGAAGAAGAAGACTGGACAATGGACCAATCACAGCCCATGCTGTGAGGTGGCAGGACTCTTGCTGGGGAGGGGTTGTCACTCAGAGCGCTCTGCAGGTGTTTGCAGCCCACGCAGCTGTCTGGGTGAAGTTTGCTCCGACCCTTCGGCTGTCATGGCGACAGGAAATAGAAAAAGGAAAGTTTACAATGAAGGCTGCCACCATTCCTTTATACGTTCCCCCCCGTGTCTCCTGGGTTCTGTCCAGGTTCTCCGACTTCCTCCCACTTACAAAACCATGCAGTGAACTGGTCTGGCCAAGTTGTTCATAGGTGTGTGTGCAGTGTGAGCTGGCATCTCATCCAGGGTGCACCCTGCCCTCACCTGTAGCCTGCTCCAGATGCATTCACCTGTAGCCTGCTCCAGATGCATTCACCTGTAGCCTGCTCCAGATGCATTCACCTGTAGCCTGCTCCAGATGCATTCACCTGTAGCCTGCTCCAGATGCATTCACCTGTAGCCTGCTCCAGATGCATTCACCTGTAGCCTGCTCCAGATGCATTCAGGCAGACCCATGACCCATTTGGATAAGCGACTGTAAACAAGACGATTGTACAATTGTCTTGTCTGCAAGAAAATAGATGAAAGGTGAAATAGCTGTCTGCTGATTTGCCATGAAAGTGTTTTCTTGTTTACACACACACACACACACACACACACACACACACACACACACACACACACACACACACACACACACACTCCACGTCCTCCGATCCACGTAAATCCACACGTGAGAGATGGTTTGAGGTCTGTCTCGTGTCTGTGTATATATATATATATATGTATATATATATATATATATATATATATATACTTTTATTTGTATAGTGCTTAATCACATCTGAAGACATTTCAAAGTGCTTTACAGACAGAAGGCCAACAATGTCCTCCAGAGCAGCATAAGCGACGGTGGTGGGGAAAAACTCCCTCATTGAGGAAGAAACTCCAGGCAGGACCCAGACTCTGGAGGGGGGGTCATCCGCCTTGACCTGTTGGTTGGGAAAGAGAAATACACAAAGATAGGTCAAGGAAAAGAGAGAGAGGGAGAGAGAGAGATAGGTGGCAGATAGGCCAGTTTGATATAAAATATATATAATAATATATATTTTATATATCATTCATTCATTCCTCTTCCTATCCTGGCAGTCTCAGGGCGTGAGGCGGGGGACACTCCGGGCACGACGCCAGTGTACCGCGGAGCCACATACAAACAAACATACATTCACACACACACTCACTCCTATGGTCAATTTGGGACCGGCCAATCAACCTGAAGCGCATGCTTTTGGAGGTGGGAGGAAGCCGGAGAACCCGGAGAGAACCCACGCAGACACGGGGAGAGCATGAGAACTCCACACAGAGCGGGACTCGAACCCGGGTCCGCCGTGTTGTGAGGCAGCAGCGCTAACCACTGCGCCACCGTGCCGTCATATTTTATATATAAATAATATATATTATATATACATAAATAAATATAATATATATTTTTATATATAAAAATATATCTAAACGAAGGGAAAAATTGAAGGAACTGAAATCCAGGCTGAATATTTAAATGTAATCCATCACAATGATGTGAGGTTGTTCCTCAGGGAAAACAGGACAGTTTTATTCTGAACGTGAACAACTGATGGACCGACTGTCAAACACTCAATAGTTGGCAGAATTTGTTCTTTTGGTTGACGTAAAACATTTGAACACCATGATATTCAGCCTTGAAGGAAAAGATGCAGACGTGAGGAAAGCAGCTGTACACACTACTGAGACAAACTACAACATTAGTGTCTTCAGAGATACTCGTCTCTAAAGAGTAGTAGTACTATTACTAGTTGTAGCACTACTGCTACTAGTAGGAGTACTACTACTACTAGTAGTAGTAATAGTACTAGTAGTAGTAGTAGTGATGGTAGTGGTATTAGTAGTAGTAGTAGTAAGAGTAGTAATAGTAGCAGTACTAGTATTGTTATTTTAGAATTACAATATATTGAATAAAATATATGCATGTCTTTACTGTATTCTTGTAAATTTACATCAGATTACTGGTCACATATGTAGACTTTATTTAAATTACAGTATATATTCAGTCTATACTAAAGGATTATGGTAATACTACTGAAACCCATTCACACACACAGGAACAGACATTCTAACTTTCCCATGATGCTCTGCTGTTTACGGATCGGTGTGCAGTTTAGTCATGTGATTAATGATGTCCACTTAAAAACCTGTAAGCATGTATTATTTGTCCCACATTACGATGCAGCTTCCAGGATGTTACTGTAGGACATTAATGCAGCTGAGTACTGTTAGTACTTCACTGCACATGTGTAGTTTTACAGTGTAGTTTGTTGTAAATCAATAAAAAAAACTGTAAACAAGCAGCCGAGTGTAAAAACCTCTGTTCTGTTTGGTAAGAAGCAACCAACTGCTGAATAATGCTAACTCTGACAAGGATAAATGAGTGTGTGTGTGTGTGTGTGTGTGTGTGTGTGTGTGTGTGTGTGTGTGTGTGTGTGTGTGTGTGTGAGGGCGAGCAGCTTTGTCTGCATGTGTTGGAGGAAATGAGGTGACCCACTGCAGCTGATCGTTCTGACAGAACGCCTCGTCAGACGTCTGGGGGGAGACGGCCAATCAGCTCTCCTGTCTGTCTGTGACCCGGCTGTGACCCAGACACGCCCCCAAACACACGCACAAGGACGAGAGTGAACACACATTTCTGATGAAACAGCACACGGGGAAGGACACACATCAGCCTGTGATAGCATGTAATATGAAGCACACACACACACACACACACACACACACACACACACACACACACACACACACACACACACACACACACACACAGTGACTCAGACAGAGGCCCACGCTGTCTCTCTCTCTGTTATCATGGCTCCCACTGACAGGGACAGATGACTGTTCTGGTGTCATTAACTGCTCTCCTGTGTGTGTGTGTGTGTGTGTGTGTGTGTGTGTGTGTGTGTGTGTGTGTGTGTGTGTGTGTGTGTGTGTGTGTGTGTGTGTGTGTGTGTGTGTGTGTGTGTGTGTGTGTGTGAAACACAGGGGAGGATGAGGGGATGCCAGGATAAAGGGATGGAGGGCAGGGACAAAAGAAATGAGAGCAGACGAGGTAAGACATCCAGATTGCAGGAAGAAGGAAAAGATAAGAAAATAGTGAAGGAGGAGAAGATGGTCAGAGGGAACAGATGAAGCCTGATAGAAGGTATGGAGGTAGAAGGAAGGAAAGCACCTATAGGTTTGAGGAAGTAAAGGATGAACATTCGTTAATAAAGAACACGGTGAAACAACACATAACAAACTTCAATCAATCAATCAATCAATCAATCAATCAATCAATCAATCAATCAATCAATCAATCAATCAATCAATCAATCCAGTTTTATTCATGTAGCTCTTAATCACGTCAACAGACATTCCAAAGCACTTTAGCAGACAGTAAAACCCAACTGAACCCTCCAGAGGATAAGCAACAGTGGTGGGGGAAAAACCCCCTCATTGAGGAAGAAACTCCGGGCAGGACCCAGACTCTTTTGGGCGGCCATCCACCTTGACCTGTTGGGTGGAAAAGAAATGATATAAGGACAGGGTGAGAGAAAGAGAGAGTGTCAGATAGGCCAGATAGAATACAGATACATACATTAATTATTATTTATCAGCTATTTATTAAAATCACATCAGAACAATTTAAACAGCTGATAAATAACAAATATTAAGGGTCTGTCAAACAATCTGTTTCAGACAAAACTAGCATGAGAACTAAATATAATTACACATTTCATCAGATGATGTTTGATAATTAGCAATACTATCAGAAAGTCTTTGGCTCTTTAACCCTTCATGGGGACTGAGATCAAAGACCATCTGTCCTGGTCAGAGCCAAGATAAACTGTATAACCTGTGTGGAGACCAGACTGGTGGTGGGGGCTGATGAGTGGGCTGAGGTCCTGTGTGGTTGTAGATTTAATGTATACAACACAGTCAGTATCAGAAAACTCCTTCACATGGAGGCCCCATCCAGGAGCTCATTGACATCATCTGCAAACATTTAAGGCCAAAGGAAACTCGTGACGACCCTCCTTGTCAGTCTGTTTCTAAGAGCATGGGGCTGCTACGCCAAACAAATCCTACTCTTCATGAATCCTTTGGGTTTTTGACAATGGGCCAACTCAAGTCATCACAATACCACCACATATATATGGATACTTTATTAATCCATCCCTGATATGCATTTTCACAGTGTATACCATTGCTCTGGGATGTTAAGGTACATGCTAAGTTGAAAGCTGCTATCAGTTACCATCTCCCAGTTTCCACCATCTTCTGTTGTTGTTCTTTAAGTAACCGACTATTGGTTTCCACCACATATTTAAATAACACTGGCTTGGTCACACGTGTGAACATGTTACTCCAGTGTCACATTGGTTCTATTACGCTCCATTCATGCAGATGATAGTGACTCCACAGGTGTCAGGGAGCTGGATCACAGTGACACCCCATTACACCTTCATTGTGTTCGAACACAAGAGCAGAGCAGAATAAAGGAGCACCAGTCTGCATCACAAGTGAATCAGACTATTTTTATCATCTATCCAGATGTCCTCGTCACAGGACAGAATATCATCCCACTAGCTTGGCTCCAGTGTTTCTGATTTTGCCAACCTGTCATATTCAGCTGAGGTTGAGCTAAATTGTGGTTCTGCTGTGCCAGTGGTGTCCTCCTATTATTTCCAGAGCTGAATTCTAGCATATGGGCACATCCTGGACAAGTGACTCCTCTTCTTAACCACAAGAGACTTGCTGAACTTTCAGCTCTCCTTTTTTTGCATGACTGTTTGAAATGTCCAACTATTACTTAAAGAACTGAACCTGTGACTTCATCACCCTTCGCTTTAACTGGGCAGTCCTTTACAGGACTCTCTTAGTGGTAAAGGAGATTTGGGGATGTGATAAAACTGTCAGCCTATGGCCCCATATAATCCCACCCAGACAGGATAAACATGTTCTTGGGTAAAGTGACTCCAGACTATGTAGACTGTACCTGTCTTCCCCAATTTCCCCAACAGAACACCACCAAAGCCTCTCTAGTGCACACATGTGTGTACTGAGTGGAGTCATCAACAGTCTCAGGTGATTCTCAGTTTGCTGCGAGGGAGGCCATGCTGCCTGCTGTGCCGTATCTCCTTATCTGTCCTCTAAGAAAAGCCTGCTGCTGATTCTGTCCAACATCACACAGAGACCTTCTGTTTCCAACACCCACTGCAGCTGGAAAGAAAAAACTTGCCCTTCACTTCCTCCAAACTCTGCGGTAGGAGGCACAGCAGCATCCCACCCTCCTCCTGCCAGCCTTCTGTCTCAGCTCACACTCAGTGAGGGGGGAGGCAGAGGCATCATCCTCTCATGAATAGCTGAATACCTCCAGAGTCAGATCGGCCAGTGGATCCTGGATCTAGGCTCGCCCGCCGACACCCCCACCTCTGATGGACTGCAGTTCATAAAGCCAGCTTTCATGATGTGATGAATAAAAGATCAGCTGACAGGAAAGCGATCAGCCGTTGTCTTGTCTCCTCCTCGCTGGTGGAAGCTGGGTGAAGTTTACGTGTTGGATCGACGCAAAACCAAAATACACGGCTGGTTGTGGGGGAGCTGAACCAGGTCTTAGTTTGCTGCCATAGGGTTGGGCTGGGGGGGGGGGTCCACTACATTTAGACCACTCTCCCTCTCCTCTGCCCCCCCCCCCCTCTGCTTTCATTTGGTCATTGTTCTACGGTTGTTCTACAAGTCTTGTCTGTGTGTGTGTGTGTGTGTGTGTGTGTGTGTGTGTGTGTGTGTGTGTGTGTGTGTGTGTGTGTGTGTGTGTCTCTGTGTGGTGTGTGTGTGTGTGTGTGTGTGTGTGTGTGTGTGTGTGTGTGTGTGTGTGTGTGTGTGTGTGTGTGTGTGTGTGTCTGTGTGTGTGTGTGTGTGTGTGTGTGTGTGTGTGTGTCTCTGTGTGGTGTGTGTGTGTGTGTGTGTGTGTGTGTGTGTGTGTGTGTGTGTGTGTGTGTGTGTGTGTGTGTGTGTGTGTGTGTGTCTGTGTGTGTGTGTGTGTGTGTGTGTGTGTGTGTGTGTCTCTGTGTGGTGTGTGTGTGTGTGTGCGTGTGTGTGTGTGTGTGTGTCTGTGTGTGTGTGTGTGTGTGTGTGTGTGTGTGTGTGTGTGTGTGTGTGTGTGTGTGTGTGTGTGTGTGTGTCTCTGTGTGGTGTGTGTGTGTGTGTGTGTGTGTGTGTGTGTGTGTGTGTGTGTGTGTGTGTGTGTGTGTGTGTCTCTGTGTGGTGTGTGTGTGTGTGTGCGTGTGTGTGTGTGTGTGTGTGTGTGTGTGTGTGTGTGTGTGTGTGTGTGTGTGTGTCTCTGTGTGGTGTGTGTGTGTGTGTGTGTGTGTGTGTGTGTGTGTGTGTGTGTGTGTGTGTGTGTGTGTGTGTCTCTGTGTGGTGTGTGTGTGTGTGTGTGTGTGTGTGTGTGTGTGTGTGTGTCTCTGTGTGGTGTGTGTGTGTGTGTGTGTGTGTGTGTGTGTGTGTGTGTGTGTGTGTGTGTGTGTGTGTGTCTCTGTGTGGTGTGTGTGTGTGTGTGTGTGTGTGTGTGTGTGTGTGTGTGTGTGTCTGTGTGTCTGTGTGTGTGTGTGTGTGTGTGTGTGTGTGTGTGTGTGTGTGTGTGTGTGTGTGTGTGTGTGTGTGTGTGTCTCTGTGTGGTGTGTGTGTGTGTGTGTGTGTGTGTGTGTGTGTGTGTGTGTGTGTGTGTGTCTCTGTGTGGTGTGTGTGTGTGTGTGCGTGTGTGTGTGTGTGTGTGTGTGTGTGTGTGTGTGTGTGTGTGTGTGTGTGTGTCTCTGTGTGGTGTGTGTGTGTGTGTGTGTGTGTGTGTGTGTGTGTGTGTGTGTGTGTTACGGGCCTGGACTCACACATATACTGTATGTGTATGTGTGAAGTGTGCTGGGGTGTATAATTGCCCCTACGGGGGACAATACAGTCCATTTAAATGAATAAAAATAGTCCGTCCTCTCTCTCTCCACCTTTCCTGCTGGTTTCGTCTTCTGTTGGTGATGACGGCGTTCCAACACTCGGTCTCAAAGGCAGTGGAAGAAGTTATCTGGTTCATCACACTTTACATCTACTTTTACAATGATTCAGTAAACACCGTTTGTAAATGAGTTGAACTGCTCCGGCTTCGGGGTGTCTGTTCCACATCCGTCTGTCCTGTCCTGGAGTGAGCCCTTCTTGAAGGGTTCTTTCTTTGTTTCCTCACTGGAAAAGAATAAATTGTCGTAAGAAAGTAAAGTAAATCAACAATGAACCCAACATTACAGCCATGAAGTCGCCGTCGTTTGGACCACATCACCTGACTTGCATCACAGGAAACACCTCACAGCCCAGGAAAGAAAGGTGCTGACCCCTCCAACCATCACCAGCGTGAGAGTTGTTGTCTGTGGATTGGGGTTCAGGGTAACGTACAGTGTATAGTCTCCACCGGACAGAGACTCTGTCCATGTGTTCATCACCTTACTTGGGTCATGAAGCTTTTGATTCAGACTCTGATCCTGGAACAGCTAAACTCCTCACACCCCCCAACCCTGTTCCCCTGTCTTACGTAGACCACTGGGGTTCAGCGCCAGGCTTAGATGTCCGGGTTTGTTAGGAACACCGAGAGCTGACAGCTAGATTTCAAGCCAGCAGTCCTCCTCAGAAGAGCCCCCATAAGCAGATGTCTGCACAGCATGGCGTTTTCTGAGGTACCTGCAATCAAAAGGCTGACAGGCTGCACTCACGTCTACCAATCAGGTTCTCCAGAAGTGTTTCTACGGAGATGAAATTAAGCCATACAGGCTGTCTGCTGTCATTTGTTGCTGTGAATACATATCAATACACCTGAAGCTGTTTCCTGGAGCTTCCTGCCCAGGTTGGAGACAAGACAGACGTCTATTATAACGTTTTGTAATGTGATAAAAAACCATTTAAACCACAACTACTGGCACGTACATCACAGTAGGTTAGTGGCTGATAACTTTGATATGGGAAAGAGAGCATGGTTTGAGGTTCATCCTAATTGCTTCTGTGACCTTTTTTGGTCATAATAAGCAAATTTAGCAGAAGTGAAATGTTCAAACAAATTAAACTCGAATTAAACTCATATCTCAAGGTACTACTGTATTCTGCTTGTTGGATGGCATTTTCCCCCTGTGTGTTTTCACCTAAAGAAAGATAGAAAATACATAAAACCACTCACAACAATATCTGTGGATGTTTTAAGCATCCATGTTGTATTTGTACAACATAAATGCTGCTTTGAATTTTTTAACTGCATTTATTTATTTATGGATTTAACCTTCTATGTAGTTTCAGTTCACTGAAGATATGAATGGTTTATATCAGTTAAAACTTGTTCCCCTCCCCCTCCCCTTCCAAAAAATAAATAAATAAAAAATACATTTGGGTGACCCAAGAAGGTAAAAGTCAAAAATTGTAGATTACATAACTAATATTAAATACTGAGAGCGCCTCTGTTTCTGATGAAGACAGCAGGGTAACACAAGTGTTGTCTATGTACTAACATACAGGAGGTCAATGCAAAAATACAAACATTTGCAAAAAGGAGGCCTTCAAAGATTTTTTAGTCCTAATGTAACTGTCAAGCATGTATAAATTAACTGATCAATGTATTTCAACTTGTTTATCAATGTATTGTTGCTGGACTTAAATTATAAAAATGTCTGATGCATTTGTAATAATTAACAGTATTTATTACTATTTCTGATGGGGGCAGCTGTGGTTCCACCAGCAGGAGGTTTGTGTGGAGACAAACGTCCCTCTTCCAAACCTAGAAAGAGTGTTTTCCACGTGTAAATATGAGTGTGTCGTTAGAACGGCGTTCTGTAGATGCTAAATGGTACCTTGTATGTGTGATGAGAAGCAGAGAGCAATTTGAGGACCTGGGATGGGAGGATATTGGGTTCTAGTCTACTGTTTATAACGACTTTTTTAACAGTGTGCTCTCCACAGCCTTTCAGAACTTTATTTCCACCTTACCCCACTGCAGACACCACAATGTCTCAGTGGGGGCCCGGTTAACTTTAGCACAGGAAGCACTTCATATACAAGCAGGTTGCTAAGGCCTCGATGGGTGTGAGGCAGATCGGATCAGTGATGGCTGTAATTATCTGCAGCTCTGCCATTCTCACTTTGTGCAATTTTATGCACAATAGAGTAAGCAGACTCCTGATAGCTGCAGCGTATATCTAGCTGAAAAGCTGCCCCGCAGGCCCCCACGCTAAAAGCTGCACCCCACCTGCACAGACGTGTTCAGACCCCCCGTGATAGTGACAAATAAAGGGAGAAAAGAAGAGATGTCGGAAGTCTGCAGGAAAGGAAAACGGAGGTAACGGCAGTGAGGAGGAGAGAGGCTATGATTGCCAACCAGCATGTCGTCAGTAATTACACTGTTGTGTTCCCTCAGCCGCTCCGTCTCCAGCACACATTCACGCTTCCTATCTCGCACGCCTGTTCACATTTAGATGCACACATAACGTATAAAGACTCGGCTTTTCTGTGGACAAAACGACTTTTGACACATGACGAAAACTATTTTTAGTCTACGTCAGTCTACAAACAACACAGTGTGTGTGACTGAGGTCTGATTTATGCTTTCCTTAACATGAAAACATTAAAGAACCACTGTTCTTACTGTCTTTACATTTATGAAGCACAACTTTCACTCACGTTGTATCAGCATTAGAGGCAAGGGTTTATCACGGAGCATCACATCCTACATGTCTGTGCTTCGTCCAGGGTCGTGGACCTGGACAGGACAGGTTGAGTTCTGATGCAGATCAATTGGACACAACTTTGTGTCAGTCTGAGTAAATCAGAGCACCTGCACAACACAACACATTACACAAAGCTGGAGAGAGCAGTTGGTGGTGAGAACATAGTGTTCACCCATTGGACGTTAGTGGGTGTCCGGTCATGATGTTTACTCAACCTGAACTCACGCTTAAACTGAACCGCTTCAAGTTAAGCTTGGTTCATAAAGGCTTTGGGAGTCAGCTGCATACTTAACCTTAAAATAGATTGAAAACACCAATGATATATTATTAAAGTCAGGTTCCATAGACCCACGTTTATGTATGAACACCCCTGGTTCAATCAGCGCCAAGAATCAGTTTAACATGACTCAGATTGAAATGTTTGCAAAACTTCCTGATAAATTCAAGGACTTTGTTCATATAATTTCACTCCACAACATATATAAGAAAAGTGGAGTTATTTTAATACATGTTAATATAAACATGTTAGTAGTTGCTAAATGTCTCTTGTCTAAGTCTTGTTGAGCTGTAAAGTCAAAGCCCCCCCCCAATCAGTTCTTGGTATTTTGTTCTTTCTTCTCTCCAACCATCTGGCTCATTGTCTTATGTCCCTGCTTGATTCGTCTTCCTCAGAGATGCTCTCTCCATCACAATTGAACGTATATCCATGCTGCTCTATATGAGTGCATCCTCTCCCCCCTCCTGCCCTCCTCCCACCCGCTCACCCCAGTCTCCATCTCTCCCCTGCCCCTCACTCATTTTTATTACTGTCACAAGAGCCTTTCTCTCATTCTCTGGCTGCCTCTTTCTCTGTCTCTGTGTTTATGAGCAGAGCTATATTGAGAGCGTCTGGCTGGCAGACAGGGAGGAGGGGGGGTGAGAGTGCATGATGAGGCTGGAGGAGAGGGGGAGGCAGGCGGAGGCAATAAACACCGGCCCAAATAGGAATAATAGGCAAAGAACAGATTTTGGACTCACAAGAATCTTTACCAAAAGTGTTGACTCGACACAAAAGAAACATGAAATCCCAACACGAACAAGAATGAACAACTACAGATGGGACAGATGATTGATGGAACAGCCCATAATAAGAATTTATACATTAACAGCAGATCAAATGAGTCCCTATGATGTGAGAGTGTTTTCTCATAGCGATGGGCCCACAGGGAACGGCTTTGGAAACGATCCTCATCCATATGGATCTGAAAAACATCTTCAAATGCTGCTGTATGCCAGGGCAGTAGGGGGCAGTGTTTCAAGATCTGTTCCATATATATATATATATATATATATATATATATATATATATATATATATATATATATATATATATATATATATATATATATATATATATATATATATATATATATATATATATTGCACAAAGCCCCAGAGTCAGTCCAGCATGTGGTAGCAGGGTGTAAGATGCTCGCCAGCTCAGCATACATGGAAAGGCACAACCAAGTAGCTGTGTGTCACAGTTGGGTGTGGCAGTGCTGGTGTGTGGCAGGGAGAGACCAAGCTTGTGGGTGGAGCCACGGCTCCACACCTGTTACTGATCGTCACACCTGAACTTGTTTTGGGCTAATGACCCTAAGGCTTTATAAGCTTGGCTCAGTGAGCGCTGGGTGCTGGAGCATTGCTTATGTTTGGTTCCTGGTAGTCTTTCATGATTTTGAGTTTCTTGTCTGTCTGGAGAATTTTTGAGTTTGTTAATAAATCATGGATGACAGCTTTGCCTTTGGTGTCCTGCATTTGGGTCCATACCCCAACATACGTGACACTGTGATAGTGTACAGGAACATCTGTACCCAGTATGGACTAGAAGTACCCAAATCCCAATGGGACATACCACCGAAGGTGGTTGAGAACGACAAGGCTAAGATCCTGTGGGACTTCAGCTTCCAGACCGACAAACAGCTGCTGGCTAACAAACCGGACATAGTGGTGATGGACAAAGAGCAGAAGAGAGCAGTGGTGATAGATGTGGAGATTCCAGCTGACGCCAACATCAGGAAGAAGGAACACGAAAAGATCGAGAAATATCAAGGGTTGAAAGAACAGCTGGAACAAATGTGGAAGATCAAGGTTAATGTGGTCCCCGTGGTAGTAGGAGCACTTGGGGCAGTGACCCCCAAACTGGAAGAGTGGCTCCAGCAGATTCCTGGAACAACATCTGAAGCCTCAGTCCAGAAGAGCGCAGTCCTAGGAACAGCTAAGATACTGACAGAACCCTCAGACCCCCAGGGGTCTGGTGGAGGACCCGAGCTGGAGGATGACACACAGATACCACCCTGAAAGGGTGAGAGGGACAATTTATATATATATATATATATATATATATATATATATATACATAATGTGTGTGTGTGAGTTGTAATTTGCAAGTTTCAAAGACATTTTTCATAAGATAGTGAAGAGTCCTAAACCAGCTAAATGTGTATTTAAATGGACCAATCACAACAAATGTTGTATTATTTTACGTTAAAACGTTTGTTGTGCAGACGGCTGTCTGAGATAGAACGCAGACTTTCATCAGCACCAAATTCAACCTGAAAATATTAGTGACTAAATAAATGTATGGGCCTTTGAAGGCTCAGATATTTTTCCTTGATGGAAACCAAAACTGTTCTTTAAGGAGGTAAATGTCACACATTAATTTCAGTATGAATATGCAGAATACAGACCGGCACCAAATATAAGAAACCCTACACAATTTATTTTCTCCAAAAAGTTCAGCAAAAATTATTGTAATAGTTGCTGGAAAAAAAGAGAAAGAGTTAAAATATCTTGTGTCTGTTTTGGCAAGTTGTGTTTGTTTACTAGGAATAAGGAGACGGTGTTCATTAAAAATCAGAACATTATATAACTAAACCATACTGTTAAACTGGGATGTGTTCCAAAACAAATTTTATATCACAAGAACTCTTCTCATTGGCTCTCCTTTTCTTTTTGGTGTTTAACAAACATGGAGCAAAACATTTCTAGGAGACTGCAGTATTTGTGTGTACAGTTACTACAGATTGAGTTCTCCAGCTCCATTGAGGTCCATCTCTGTTCTTCTCTGCTCCCGTTACCTCATCCAGTCCAATCACCCTCACTTCAACCAATCACGTTCACCCACAACCTCCGTGAGCCAATCATCTCTTTGAGTCAAATGTTCTGTCTGCTTCCTTCAAATGTCATTTAGTGTGAGATGGACGTCTCCATCCCTCAGCCCCCACCTCCCTCACACCTCCAGAGGGGCTTAGGCTTTGACAACAGGTCTCCTGTCATTCATTCATTTCATTTTCACGGGTCACGGGGGTTGCTGGAGTTGCTGGAACCTTCTGTGATGTTGTAGCTTATTGACAGCAGGAACAGAGAACCTTTCTGCATACGTACATGTCATTATTAATGTATTAATGTATTAATGTATGGTCAGACTATGGAGCTCCTCCTTCTCTGATGAGTCACTCGGGTTTCGTTCTGTTTTTCCTCCGACCACAACGACTTCTTTCTGGAGCGAGACAAAGAGCTGCAGCACTCAGCATCTGTTGGAGATGGAGGTGGGAGCGTAATGGCTGCAGCTGCAGTGGATCATTATCTTACGTTAGGTGTGTGTTAGAAGCAGGACCACACCTAGTGGAGACAGGAGCTGAGGAACCAATCAGGAACCTCAGGGCTCTGCTCAGGGCGGTCTTACAGCTCACCTGTTCTGAGGGAAGGAGCTCCAAACTCTCAGCTTCTTCTCTGGTTTTCTTTGTTCTTCTCAGCTCCACACACTCTGCTGCTCTCACACACACACCTGCACACCTGCTGACACTCACACCTCACACACACTTCGATTCTAAATCGGTTGGTAATCTTTGTGTTCACACGTTTCCATGACTTTGAGCTGTCGTGACCAACACTGGTTGGTCGGGTCAGGTTTCTGGAGGTATTAACTGACGCTAACGCTGAACTCCGGCTCCTTTCCTGTTTCAAGTTAATTACTGGTGGAGTTAACTGAGAAACGTGATGAAATAAAACAGTCATCAAACACAAAGGGGCGTGTCTGACTGTTGATGACCAGGAAGTGGATCAGGCTCATGTCAGTGTGGATTAAAGCTGGGCTTAGCCTCGACACCCCCCAGGATAGAATTCATTCAGCAGAGGTAGAGATGGAAAAACCAGAGGGGGGATGATCCCCCCAACAAATCGTACCCTGGTTTTATATACTGTATAAAATAGATGTGAGATCTCCATTAAGAGATCCCAGGGAGACAGGACACAGAGTGGATTGGTGTCCCGTATTCCAGCGTTCACATGGTGTTAGTGAAGTCAGGACTGGCAGTAGAGCTCAGTGCATGTGACTGAGACAGTGGCCAATGGAGACAAAGACACTGAAAGCCCCCCCCCCCCCCCCCTCAGTTTATGGGTTAAAACGCTTCATCTTTCACCCCCCCTACGACTCCCATTTTTCCTAATTTACAGCAGTGAAAGTTCACTTCCCCACCCCGGCCCCTACTTGGTGGTAATCACAGTTTTCATCAGGACTGTGGACAGAGCTTGAGATTTAATAATGGAGCAAATAAATCAGCTCAGTAATTAAGCAAACGATGGCGCATCAAGGATCGGAGCTTTGGCTGCTCTTTGCAAAAATTGTCTAATTTTCTCTGTGCCACAAAATCAGCTGAATTTTGCAAATGTAACCATTATTCTAGAAGGAGAACTAATGGCACACAAAACTTTGGTGAGCGTATTAAAGTAATAGCAGCACTTCAGGATGAGTGTAGCTGCTGCAGTAAGAGTTCCATGATTTTACACTAAAGCTGATTTTATCAAAGCATACTGTTAAATTAAAATTGGTGCAGAAAACAATTACAGAGTATATTTAAAGAAATTTAATCAGAAGTTTGCAGAAAAGTACAGATAGTCCTCAAAATACTAGCACAATTTGTTCGTTTAAGTTGAATTGTTTGTAAGTCATTATTTATTACATTTCAATCTATAATCTCCATTTGAGGTCATTTAAATGTCATCACAACTCAAAATACTAAAGTAGTCTTCCCTAAGACTTACCAGAAACAGTTACAGGACATGAAAACAACACATAATAAAATAAAATACTGGTACAGGTTGTTTCCAGTTAACTCGTTCTCAAATACACATCAGTTTTCAAAAAGAACACATGAAATAACATGAAAAAATAAAAATCCAGTTTAGTTTTTTAACGTTTGTGCGCCGCAAATACTGGAATTGTAAAATGACTAGAAAATCGTTAAAAGCACATCATATTATAATACCCCTGGTCTAAACTGTAACTGCAGTAGAGATGGAACTGGCAGACACAGGCTTTATGGGGTTTATTCGTCTCTACACAGGAGACGGGCAGAGACTCAACCCCCGCTGGTAACTCTCATTCCCTTTTCACAAGTCTGGTGAACATCCCCACAACAAAATACACGAGCAGCCCAAGACTCATAGTAACAGTCTGCATTAACACAGGTTATCACAATATCATGTTACTGTACAATAAATAAGAATAATAACATATAAATATCAAAATATGTAAGTGTAGTTCCAATATCTACCGTCAAGCATCACTGGTGATTCATGTGGTTGTTTGGAGTTGAGATTAGTTATGAATTACAGTTTAGAGTAGAAGAAGAAAACACTTCAAGGAACTCTCCTCCAGTTTTTAAGAGCAACAACAAACCATCAGTCAGCTGTTGATGATCCACTGTAGCATGTAGCATGTAGCATGTAGCTTACCTTTAGACTGAAGGAAGAGGAGGGAGGAGTTATTGTTGGTCAGAGACAGAGTTGTCATCAGAGAGATGGTCACCACTACCACCATGTTCACGAGGATTTGCTTTAGATAGATAGATGGACGGACGGACAACAAACAACAACAAGAAGGGGGGACGAGCGTTGGATCTGCGTGAACACAGTGGTGCTGCTCGGAGGGGGTTGTGGCCGAAAGGGGAACTGCAGGACAACAGTCGGATATGGCGATGCGTGTTCGTAAGTTTGTAAGTTGAATGTTCACAAGTTGAGGACAACCTGTATAAAGACTCTGAGATTGTAAAAGTCTTGATTGGTTCTTTTGCCCGTTAGCCTGGAGTTGCTATGTGCTCCCTCATCATGCTAACCTCTTAGCTTACAACGGTATAGGCATTGACGAATTGTTCAGTGACAACGGTTTCAGTGTTTTCGTCCTGGTCCCTCGTGAGCAGAGACATTAAGGTCTACAGATGGTGGAATCCTTAAATATCTTGATATGTTCTTTATACATGTTGGATGATTTGAACATGGGATATTAATGATTTTGTCAAGTAATCTTTGCTTGAGGATAAGAGAGTCTTTAAAAGGTGCTGCTTTTCCACTGAGTTTGGTTGTCTGACCTGTCACCAATGATCCTCTTTACCTGTGGGACAGTCCAACAGGTGTTGGTCAGCATTGGTGGACACTGGATTGTACTGGGGCCCCAACCAAATCTCAGGATTTGAGAAAACTATTAGACACCAGACGTTACAGTATAACTGTGTCTCTCTGTGGTTTGATAGGAGTGTCCGTTGATTGGAAGAGCAGTGGCTCGAGTCCGACTAAAAATAGACCAAGAGAAACAGCAGAAGGACCAGAATGAAGCTTCAGCCCTGGTGAGGGACGTGCTGCTGGTGCTGCTGCACCATTAGTAGTCGGCTGTAGTTCACCGACTCAGAGGCAGCTGATGTTCCCACACTGAGCCTCTCGCAGCGAGAGGTTTTGCACCATGAACCACGGTGAGCCGTCTGCTGGACCCGTGATGAGGAGTGACCTCCACACGGCAAATAATTGGCTCATTGTGAAAGAGGAGAGCGTTGATGGAGCAGAGGTGAGGTGTTTCCTGGAGAGTTCACCGTGGGACAGGGTTTAGTGAAGTACGCATCATTAATGATATCTGTGAAATGTTTTACTGCCATCGAGGCGTTCTAGCATCAAGTTTCAGCTAATGAAGACTACATAAAGGATGACTCAGAGCAGTCATATCAGCTCCTGGTATAATCCACCGTTAGACTCCCCACTGCTCCCCACAGACTCCACTAAACTTTGCGAGAGCCCCCGTCACATGCCCCGTCCCATCATGGAAGGTTTTGATCCACAGGACTGACAACCTTATTATGTGGCGCACTTATTATTGATATTACGCCGCAGAGGCGCGGTTGCCATGGTCACCGAGCGAGAGACATTTAATTTTCTCTCCTCCATCATCATTATCTATGGGGCCATCTGTTGTGGAAAATGAATTCAGCCTCATTTGCATGACTGATAAGCACATTCTTTATCTGTCCCACAGAAGGTCATATGCCATGGATTTGGGGACTGGAGAGAGAGAGGAGGAGTGAAGGGGTGAAATGATGCGTGCTCTTAACTCTATGATGGAGGTAAATGGTGTGTGTGTGTGTGTGTGTGTGTGTGTGTGTGTGTGTGTGTGTGTGTGTGTGTGTGTGTGTGTGTGTGTGTGTGTGTGTGTGTGGGATGTGTGCATGTGTCTGCATAATGCATGGACATGTAATGTTTATGTATGCGCTCTCGTTTAGGCCCATGCCACGGCTTTGTTCTCATGTGGAAGCTTTGGAATTTACATAAGCACATGCCTGTGTGTGTGTGTGTGCGTGTGCGTGCGTGCACGTGCGTGTTCGTGTGTGTGTGTGTGTGTGTGTGTGTGTACTCCATCATCATCACGACATGCAATGATTTTGTGTGGATGCATAATTTTCCACACTGTGTTTATCTGTACGTGACCGTGTGTGTGTGTGTGTGTGTGTGTCTGTGTGTGTGTGTGTGTGTGTGTGTGTTAGTGTGTGTGTGTGTGTGTGTGTGTGTGTGTGTGTGTGTGTGTGTGTGTGTGTGTGTGTGTGTGTGTGTGTACTATTTTATTCTACGCCGTTAGAACACTATAATCCCCAGATCCTGAACTCGTACATTTTTTGTATTGTCATTGATTATTAATTAGTGACTTTGGGGTGCAGCACCTTTGTATGCAGATGAATGTGAGCTCCATTCCAAGCTCTAGTTCCAAGTGAGATGAGATGATGCTGATTAAACCTAATGACACCAAATAAATGTCTGTTTGAATGATCAAATCTGGAGTCTGTGGTGACACTGAATTTGAGGGTGGAATTTATTTTTAGCTAAAAGAGACAATTACCACTTAACACAGGAAATTCAGAATCAGATTTTCATTTTTTCATTCACACTTGAATAAATTGTTTGCAAAGAAATTATTTCTGATCTACTAATCATTGCAATGGCAAATACCGAAGTATTCATGTATGTTTTTTTAACTGATACTTCTGTGAACATACCATCATCACCAACTCACCTTCATCAACATCATCATCATCGTCATCATCATCATCATCATCATCATCATCACCATCATCATCATCATCAGTGATCCTGAGCCTGACTCCGCTGACCACACCAGCACCGGTTTAGTCAGTAACAACAATGTCTGGTTGAACGTCTTCTGTCTGCTCTAATCTGTGTTTCTCACTTTCAGACGATGAAGTTTTGTCAGGTGGGCACCAAAGAAGAGAACCAAATGCTAACTCAGGACCAGAGCTGTGTTTGTATTGCCTTGGTGGTTCTGGTGGTCCTGGTGGTCTTGTGGTCCTGGTGGTTGTGGTGGTCCTGGTGGTCTTGTGGTCCTGGTGGTTGTGGTGGTCCTGGTGGTCTTGTGGTCCTGGTGGTTGTGGTGGTCCTAGTAGTCCTGGTGGTCCTGGTGGTTGTGGTGGCCCTGGTGGTCTTGTGGTCCTGGTGGTTTGGTGGTCCTAGTAGTCCTGGTGGTCCTGGTGTATTGCTTAGTAGTTTGTGGTTGATGGGGGTAAACAGTATCTTTAAAATCAATTTACTACAGATTTGAGCTTTTCTTCATGCAAAAACACAAAATAAAATTGATTTTAGTTCACGCTTTCCTTTTTGGCCGAAAAAGGAAGAAAGTCTTGTATTTGCATTTTATGATTTTTAATTTTTTTATATCCACTTCTAAAGCAAAACTGAAATTATCAAAACGTAATGAGAGACGAACAAAAAGCAGACATATAAAATAACTCCAAAACAGTCACTTAACAAATGCAACTAAATTATTCTCCGTACACAGATTATGCACAACCTACAGAGAAATAAAAATGTAGGTCAGCATAGTCAGAGTCAAAGACACAAAACTGTTAACATAAACACCTACGTACCGCATTAAGCAAAGAAACAAGTGTTAACCATGAATCATCACGTAGCCACATAGGGAACAGCCCTGTTACACCATTTATATAACATAATTACACAAAAAATATAGGTTCATTTCAATACACATTACCATACAGCTTTAATCTTGACACTTTCAGCCAGAAGATGGCAGCGAAGAGTCAAAAGTTCCACGAACAGCGGGAATCGTAGTAACGTATGGATTAGAATCTGGACCCAACAGCAGGTAGAGGTTGAATCATTAGTTCTGTTCCTACGTATTCTACCCGTTCACAGCTTTTCAAGATGTCGCACAATCACACACATATAAACACACACACACACACACACACACACACACACACACACAGACCGTGACGTCATGTGGAACAGGATTCTACATCATCACGTCTGAAAGCCCAGCGAGCGGTGTGCTGTATTTAGTCCTAACCAGAGTGTTACATATTTGTGTTCCTGTTTGTGTGTTTGTGTGTTCATTCCCATACCACTGCAGTGTGTGTGTGTGTGTGTGTGTGTGTGTGTGTGTGTGTGTGTGTGTGTGTGTGTGTGTGTGTGTGTGTGTGTGTGTGTGTGTGTGTGCCGGGGAAGCGTCTCCCTGTGGATCTGTGCTGTGGTCTTTCATGTCTGCCACATTTGTCATCCCCTTCCAAAGACGCGAGTCTCTCCCCCCAACACAGGCCACACGGTATGTAAGTAGGCTGGAGCTTGTTATTCCTTCTTTCTTTACTCCCAGAATGCCTACAATGCAACCTCTCCTCCCTCACACGCCCCCCCCTAAGGTATCACTCTTTCTCTTCTTGCCGTCTCTTTCCCCCTCACCCCATCCACTTCTCCCTCAGTCCCACTGAACAACACAACTTCACCTTCTCCCACGCAATCGTCTCAAGTCCCAAAACACACGGATTCTCATTCTCCCCCTCCTTCAGTCCCCCCACCCCCACCAAAGCTCGGCTTCTCTCTGCTGCATCGGCATCTCCACCCTCAACAACATCTTTCTGCTGTGCTCTCATCCCTCCTGCAGCTCTGGGTTTCCCTTCTTTATGTCACTGTCTTTGTATGAGTTTATCTGTTGTTCTGGTGTATTAATATATATAATCATACTGTGTGTACGTGTATGTAGAACATACTCCAGCCTAAACCAGACTGGCCCAACAGTCAGGTCAGGACAGGTAAAGTAACGTACAGAATGCCCATTCCAACCAAATACTGACCTTTTCCTGAAACAAACCCATTATTTAGGTCCCTCAACTGCAGAAGTTTCACGGTTGGGATTCTGAACTCACACTGAGTCCTATTGAACGGATCTAATGTGAACTAAAGTCCACCATCTGAATGCATGGAGGACTCCATGCACCAGCTTCAGAATGTAGGAGCTGAATAAGGTACACAGAGACTGTGTTTGGCTTCTCAAGAACCTGTCACCTGAAATAGTCCAATCAGATCGCTCCCTTTCATTCCATGTAAAAGCAGCTCCATCTGAGCTGCTGTTTGAGCAACCCTTCATCTGGATGATGGAGGATGGTGGACAGGAATGAGTTCCTTCTGGTTCCTCCCTCCTCTGGTACTCTGTCACATCAACACGTCTGTTTGACTGTGTTTCTATCTGCTGTCACCTGTGTTCATGTGTGTAACACGGCTAACAGGTGACAGGTAGCTGACAGTCTGCATCCTGGATGGGTCAGTTAGTCAGTGACCAATCTGATTAACACGGATGGGATTCAGGTATGAGTCCAGTAACATGTTTAACATGGTAGTCTCTTTAGGTGCAGTCAGATGTCCGTGGAAGGACTGTTCATCAGAGACAGTCATTTGTTCAGGTGTGAACATGTTGGTGCATCACATCAATGCACCAACATGCACCTTTAAAGTAACAAATAGTGCACCACTGACCAGTTTTCACCTGTTTCAGTCCAACAGTATTAGAACAATTCACCCGACCAGCCCCAACTGTGTTCGGTGCATCTGCGGGTAGGAGCACATCTACCTGCCTCCAACCAGATGGGCTCTGCAGTGACGACGACCACAGTGTCGTAGGAACCAGCTGTTGTGTGTTGTAACAACACACACACTGTGAGTTACGTCTGCAGTGTTATTTCCTGGTGACAGACACACACTTGTGCAGGGAGGGGGTTCCTGATGGACCCGTCCAGTGCTGTCGTTACAGCTGACGGGTTGTATTCAAGGAGGCTCTTTATTTAACTCGACCATTATGACATTTAAGATGGTGACCTATTAGTGACACCTTCAATTATTCCTCTGCTCGGAGGTTTTATTGTTTCATTATTTTTTATTGACATCATTAAAAGGTTTATTTGAGATTTACTTTGGCCGGCAGTTTCAGTTGTAACGTTTCAGAATGAAATTCTGACTGAACAACACAATTATTTTCCAGCTGATGTGTGATTAACAAATATAAATGTTTAAATTTCAGGTTGTATTTGGACAATCCTTCTTTCTAACATCAGCCTGGAGCAGCACAGTGTGAAATGTCACTGCTGCTTCAAATTTACTAGTAAAAATGTGTGCATGTAAAACGCCAAAGTTAGTTTTACAGCCAAGTTACAAATCCTACGATGATCCTGTCAGGGGAACATCGACAAAATGTTGTCCTGTTCTTTGTCAGAGTGAGAATCATTTAAAACAGAATAAAGTCCACTGCACAGCCTGCTGGAATCCTGAGGGGGGAGTTTTAGAAAATCACATTCCTTAAACAGTTTGAACAAATGTTTCTAAATATTCAAATGACATTTTACACATTTGCAGCTCATGACTGGATGAAATGACCCAGTGAGGCTTCATGAATCTGATGGTTTGAGTTTATAAAACATTCTGTCCTGTTGTAACGGTCATTAGCAGAGCACACATTGTTCTGCACTCTCCAAGATTTAAAATAAATGAAGCTGTCATAATGGCTGTTTTTTGGTTGTGTTGTATTGTTATTATTGCTATTGGTCTCTTCAGCTGGTGGTGCTGCAGGAACCGTTCATCTCACTGGTGTGAAGTCCACTTCCTGTGTCTAACTGCTCTCTCTGTGTCTTTCTGTTGTGCAGTGTAGGCGTGTCTTGCGTAAGCATTAATGAAAAGGTCTCTGGTGCCACTGACTAACTGTGCTGCTCCGCTTTAGACACACATTTGATTATAGGAATCTGATTTTCTGGTCATTTCTGGCTTTCCAGCTGGTAAATGAGTAAAATTATACATCATCGATTCCATGCCTCAATCTTCTGAATGCACTAAACAGTGTCTTAAAAACAAACAGTGGTATAAAGTCTGCTTTATTTCCTGACACAAGTCAAGTATAATGAATAATATCAGTTAGAGCACATCCACATCAGTCAGCACCAGTGTGGTGTGGGTGAAATTCAAGATAATCTGTAGCTCACAATTTTTTGGTAAAACATCCTAAAAGTAGTTTTACCCATAAGAAAATATTTGTTGGCATATTTTATTGTTCACCCAGTTCTCTGCAACTCCCTTTTAGCATCAGTTGTAATGTCAGCATTATTAAATAGTATCACAAATATTTACAAAAAATTAAGTATACTTCAATTTTATAATTATATCGAGAGAGTCCTTCTGTATTTAGATAAATTAGCAATTTTGAGATTTGTAAATACATATTTTGTACTATTAGTTTAGATAAATCAGCAGGATGAGTTCAATGCCCCCCCCCCCCCACCAACACCAAAAACATATGATAAAGGTAAATGAGATAAGTAGTTATTATTTAGAGGTGATCATAATTTAGAGCAATTAAGAGATTGTTTTGAAATGACTGCTAATAAATACTTTATTATTCTGAAATGAGCAAGTCATTATTTTTAGTACACCAGCAATTACTTAGAGATCCAGTGTGGATACTTTGGATTAAATAATGAATATTTAAGTCGTTATTTTTACAAATAAGTGATTACAGATTAAAATTCTCGATGCGTGATATTCTGATATTTCCGGGGGGGTTCTGTTCTTTCGGACCCTCCACGTGTCCCTGCAGCGGGTCGGGGGGGTTTCAGCACCGGGAGCTGTCCACCAGCGGGGCGCGTTGAGCGGAGCTCAGCCGCCCCCCCGCACCGGGTGCGTGTTTCCGGTAGAAACACAAGAACTCAGACTGGAGGGGCTGTTTGTTTGTCCCTCGCTGCTTCCCGTCCGTCGTCCCATCGTCAATGTGACGGAAACGCCTGTGGAAGAAGAGCTGTGATTGGATGAATGAACCCACGTGTCTTCAGTCAGCCCAATTAATGGAGTCTTTGAGCGTTTTAGGCGTTTTTGTCTTGAATTTATTGAACTTATGAAGTGATTTTAGTTAAGAAGAACTTTATTACAACCACTGACATATTTTTTTACCTGTTAAAGCGACAGTAAATTTAATTTTAAGTGACATATGTTATTCATCATTATGAAACATAGAAGAAAACACTAATTTTATGTGTGTAGCACCATCCTTTGGTCAGAAAAGCTCAGAATCTGCTCCGCAGCAGCTTCCGCATCCAGTGGTCACGTGGGGTCATAGGTCACTGGGACAACATAGTTTAGCAGCCATAAGAAACAATGAAATTCTAGACGTGATTAACTCCAAAACTATCCTGGTTCCCTGTGAGGTGAACGGTTGTGTCAGCAGAACACCAAGAAGACACAAAGACCAGGACCTGTGGTTCTTCAGAACACCTTCTGAGAAGATAGGAAGGAGATGGAGAGCAGGAGAAACCGGGTCAACGTGACCCAGGACCCCAGGGTCTTCATCAACACCTTACCTCGGAGGATTCACAGAGATTTGAAGGTAAGATGGTTTTCAGACAGCCCATAGTATTTATTCTGAATTCCCAAGGTTTAGTGGATAATGAATTAATGTCTGGAGCTACTGGAGGTGTTGTATGAATGTTTTAATGACCAGATTATCACCTGATTATGGCATCGTGAAAAGTAATCAATATCAAAAGTGATTGACAGGTGATTTTACTGCAGATCTGTGTCCCTAAATAAAACACACATCATGTCAGGTCCTGGTCCTGATACTTTAGTGAATACTAGACATTAATATAAACTAGTTGTTATTAACTCACCACAGTCACCAGTAACGAAGGGCTAGCTCAATGCTAACATACAGTAATATGGAAAATCCCATTGACGGGCTAGCGCGTTAGCATCGGCATGAACTTTTCCATAAACAGTAAACCCCAACGGGACGTTATAACTAGCTGGTACCTGTCAGGGTGTGGCTCAGGTGAGGACACCTGGGATGAGTCACTAGATGGTTTACTGTGTGGATGGAAAAGTTCATCACTACCGATGCTAACGCGCTAGCCCGTCAATGGGATTTTCTATATTGTGTTAGCATTGCGCTAGCCTCCACTCACTGCTGCACCGTGTGGAGGTAATGTTCTACAGAACCACAGGTCCTGGTCTTTGTGTCTTCTTGATGTTCTGCTGACACAAGCGTTCACCTCACAGGTAACCGTGGTATTTATGGAGTTAATCACGTCTAGAGCTGCATTGTTTCTTATGGCTGCTAAGCTATGTTGGTCACCAGTGACGTATGACGCCCACGTGACCACTGGATGCGGAAGCCGCTGCAGATTCTAAGCTTTTCTGACCAAAGGATGGTGCTACACACATAAAAATTATTTTTTCTTCGATTTTTCATAATGATGAATAACTTACGTGTCACTTAAAATGAACTTTACTGTCCCTTTAATGACGACATAAGATAGCTAGATGTGTAATTTTTTTCTTCTCATAGTTTTTTGTGTTGTAATTGTGAAACCCAAGGATGTCCAGACAAACCTGAAGGACTGAAGCCAACTCGACCCTTCAGAATGAAGATGACCAAAAACACACTGGACACACACCTGTGGGTTGACTTCAGTTGGTCGATCCTCACACACTCCATCATCTGGAATATCAGGAGCATTCAGGTCAGCAACACACTTAACATACTCTCCTCTAGTGTTATGTGTGGGAGAAAGAAGAGTAGTGGTCCTCTTGTATTTTAGAATTTACTTTGAATTCTGATGTTTATTCCTAGTTTTAATTATTTGGCTCCTTTTTGAACAACCCTCATTTTTGGTAAATACTTCATAAATAAATGTGTTTGAACCACAGAAGAATCCAGCTTTAGCAGGATGAGACTCCTAATTCTGCTCTGAAACATAAGCTGGTATCCTAAAACAATCAATGTTTAAAGGTCAGAACCTGACTAATGCTGATCATTCCTGACTGTCATTCCGTCCTCTGTCCTTATTCACGCACATCGCTCCCTTTTGTTTATTTGATCTAGAATGTGGGGTTAATTAATTGTGTTTGATTGGCATTAACATAGAAAAATAGGAATT
This sequence comes from Antennarius striatus, assembly GCF_040054535.1. Lineage (NCBI taxonomy): Eukaryota > Metazoa > Chordata > Actinopteri > Lophiiformes > Antennariidae > Antennarius > Antennarius striatus. The sequence goes on from NC_090792.1 coordinate 661,363, forward strand.
TAAAATTGCTATTATTGAACGCCTGGAGGGCATCGGCGTCCCAACCCACCAGAGTACTTATCATGCCTCTGTACCGACAGCAGCGGTGTTGGCGTGTGGAATGCTTCCGTGTGCATCCCATTAGTTTGTTGTTGTGGATCAGAACGACGCTGCTCATACGTGTACACAGGAAGGGATCAACACAGAACACACTTCTTTGAATATTTGTGCAAACATGAATTTATTTGAAGACGTTATTGCTTGTTGCTGTCAGATGAGAGTATGAGTCTGCCCCCCCCCCCACTGGTGGAGGATGGGTGCTTTAGCACCTCCTGTCCAGTAAGAAATAAACCTCATTTATTTGATGTAATTATGATAATGTCTCAGATCACATTACTGTTCTCTTTGCATTGTGGGTAAATATGGAAATCATCACGTTGTTATTCTCATAGAGTGCCCCCCCCCCTTATGGTTCAGCAGGATTAGACGGTATATACTGCCCCCCCTTTAGGAGGAGCCTCATCACTGAACACCCCCCAACACCCAGTCTGTCTCTACACTCATTCATCTTCTGCCCCGGAGCCTGGGATGGGGGGTGTTGATTAAGCTGGAGACTCCTTTAAGTTCCTCTCTCAGGTCCCAGAATGATCCCGGCCAATCAGGCGCTCCGGATGCTGGGTGCACGCGTGTGCCCCTTTAAGAGCACACGCGTGTCTCATCCCGTGTTCCACATGGTTCACTATCACCCCGTCCTCCCCTCTCCTTCCTCCCATCCTCCATCCCCACCCGGGGGCCCGTGGGAAGACCTGAGTCTGGGGGGGGGGCAGACAGTCTGCAGCCTGAATAAATGTAAGGGGGGGCATTATCAGGCAGAGCAAGACCGGGGGAGGGAGAGAGAATGTATTGAGTGTTGGAGGACATACATGCAGGAGAGAGAGGGAGGGGGGAGGGCCACAGATGGGGGGGGGGCATCAGTTCATCTTATAGGAAAGAAAAGGAGAGGGAGAATTTCACTTCCTCCAGCCGTCTCTCTCTCTCTTCTCACACACACACACACACACACACACACGCTCGTACACACTCCCACCCTCTCTTCCTGACACGCACACACACACGCACACACACACACACACACACACACACACACACACACACACACACACACACACATTGCTGTAGGGTATACCAGTCAGCCTTGGCAGTCCTCTCCTTTGTTGTTTGCTCGGTCTCGGCGGCAGCGCGGCGTGCGCCTCTACGGCTGGGGGTGTGTGTGAGTGTGTGTGTGCAGTCTGCACCGCGCTGCGTGGAGGATGCCACTCGCCACCCGGGTAAGTCGCTTCTGCCTTCCTGCCTCCCTCTTTCTGCCCTTCGTCTTGGTCTTCGTACCTCCGTGTGAGCGTCTCCCCCCCCATCTGCCTCACCGTCTCCTCCTCTCGCCATCCCTCCGTCTTCCCTCCGTCCTCCCTCCCTCTCTCTCTCTCTCTCTCTCTCTCTCTCTCTCTCCTCATTGGTGTGTCCTGATTCCCTTCTTCCTCCCGGCTCCAGGCCCATTGGTCGCATGCCTCCTAACCATTATCTCCACTCCACCCCCCCCTGTCGTCCTCTCTCCCTCCGCTCTCCCTCCTGCCTTCATTCCCGGTCCTCTCTCCAGTCGTAAAAATGATTTGCGTGTAGGAGGAGAACACAACTTTGCAGTGGCTTGGGAGAGAGTGAGGGAGAAAAGTGGAAGAAGGAGAGGAAACACCATCGGGGAGGGAAAGTTTGAAGAGGAGACGCCGTCGCTCGTCGGTGGTCGGTGGTCGGTAGGTAACTAGTTTGTCTCTGCTCCTCCGCCGGTGAAGATGTGATGGAGCTGGGAGGGAGGAGAGGGAGGATGCTGTCGGTTAGTTCCTGTTTGGGTCTGACGTTTACGTGACATTACGACCGTCAATCAAAAATCAGTTTGCAGGATTTTAATGGAAGTAGCCGTAAAAAAGTTTGTTCTTCCTGCTGTGGATGAAGCTGCGCTGCAAACTCCAGATGTTATCACTGATGGGGGGTCAGTATTAGTGTTATTCTTCTATGCCTGTGATTGGTCCAGGTTTGGCTGCTGTAGTTGAGGTACTTTTGTTTGACTCTCACGTTGTGCGATGTGGCGTTCGGATGTCCGGAAGGTAGTGAGGAACTGTTTGGCATCGGAGGAGGAGGAGGATGAGGAAGAGGAGGAGGAGATGGAGGAGACGGAGGAGACGGAGGAGACGGGGAGGATCTCAAGTTGGAGAAGAGTCGACTTCCCAACTTCAAATAGAGAAACACTCTCTGGTTGAGCTGCATGCAGATAAACAATTACACACACACACACACACACACACACACACACACACACACACACACACACACACACACACTGGTACCTCCTGTCTCTGTTTCATCCTACACTCGCTGGTTTTCTGATTTGTGCATAAGAAACAACAATGCAGATGTTGTTGTTGTGTGTGTGTGTGTGTGTGTGTGTGCTCCCGTGGGTGGCAGCTACTCTACACACACACACACACACACACACACACACACACACACACACACACACACCAGCAGCAGATGCACTGCAATATGTTGGATTCTGTCAGACAAACAGGCTCTGATACAAAGTGAGCTGCTGGTGTCTCCCTCACCAGAGGTGTGTGAGTGTGAGCGTCCCTCGTGTCGACACGACGCCGTGATGTTCACAAACATCTGTGGACGCTGGGATGGATTGTTTGAGTGCATTCAGGTGTAGTGCAGCTCCGCGTGTTTGAACCCACCAGCAGGGCGGCACCTGTGTTGCCTTGATTTCCACCTGGTAGCCCACGTTCCAGGAGTTTACCCCAGCCTCCTGCCCCCAGCCTCCTGCCCCCAGCCTCCTGCCCCCAGCCTCCTGCCCCCAGCCTCCTGCCCCCTGCCCCTGGTTCATCCCGACCAGCCGCCCGGCGTGAAGTAGCCCTCCTTTATGTCCTGCTTCTGATTGGCTGTGCCGGTGCGTGCGAGCGCCTGCTGATGCCACCTTGGGGCTGATGTGCTTTGCTGAGCGAGCGGGGGGGGGGGTTCGGATGTGATTAAATTAGAGCGCGCTACCTGGGTCCAACGGAGACCAACATGGCAGGAACCCCCCCTCTCCCTCATCACATCTTCACCCTCCTCATCTCTGTCTCCTATGGAACTAAATGAACTCCTCATCATCACAGCGGTCCAGTCAGAGCTGGGGGGGGACTGGGTGTTGGTGGGGTCACAGGAAGTGAACTGAAGACACGTCACGGCGTCCATTTTTAGATTCTCCTTTAATGATGTAAAAAATCTGTGTAGATTTCCCAGAATCCCTTGTGTGTGCAGACGGCGTCTAATGGTGTGTGTGTGTGTGTGTGTGTGGGGGGGGGGGCAGCCATCCGTGGGAGATGCTTCATGCCCCTTATTCCTCTGCAGGCTAATGAATGAGCAGCAATAACCCCCCAGGGGATTCCCCCATGCAATCAGAGGGGGTGTGCTGGGGGGGGCACTAATGTTAGCATTAGCCTCAGTGTTGCATCTCATGCTATGTTAAGCATATCGTATAACATATATAACGTATCATATAACATGTCTGTCATACGTGACGGTCCATCCAGTCTGTGTGACCTGCAGGAGTCACACCTCACATGTGGAGTACATGTTAAATCTGTGTCTGGTAACACGTGACACGTGTGTGAGGCTACGGAAGCCTGTGTGGCTCAATGCAGTCACAGCGACGCTGCAGGGATGCAGTGCAGAGGCACACGCGTGACGCACGGATGTAGCACAAGTACTGCACCGAGCTTCATGGTGGTGTTGTTGTTGTTGTTGTTGTTGTTTATTGTGGTTGCCATAGTTACCGCCTCAGCTGTCAGAGTTGACACGTAGCTTAAGCTCCTCCCCTTTGTGCCAAGATGGCGGCGGCTGGGGAAAGAAGCTCACGCTAGTGGGGATTCAGGAGGAAACGGCTTCATGCTATTGATTAGACTGTCTGTGCAGTAAGATCAAGTTATTGGTCTGTTATTGAAATAAATTGGTTCCAAATTGGTAATAAATGTGCTAGATTTTTGTAAGCAAATTTATTTTCGAATATGTAATAACGAGTGGGAACCCGTGGAAATTCCACAATAAAACAATAATATCAGACTCCGTACCAAACATATGAAAATAATAAATATCGACTTTGTTCTCTGGAGCTACATAGATGGTAATTAAAAATGTTAAAATGCTTATTGATAGTCTTTCACCCACTGAATAGATGATGTGAACTGGAGTCCATGTAGTTATTTCTGCTCCTAACAGAGCAGATGTCTGACGCCATGTTGGTCACCTGGTTCCTTCTGGCAGATGTGCCGTGATTGGTTGGGCGCTTGATTGACAGGTAGTGGGCGGAGTTGGACACTAAGATTCAGTTTCTAGGTCCATGTCATGAATGTGTTAATCAGAGTTGAATGAATGAATGATTATTCCAGAGTAATGACTCCAGCATGAGACTGTGGGTGTTCCTCTGGACAAAATATTTATTATGCGCTAATTTAAAAAAGAATAAAGTTATTTTTTAAAAATCCCGGTGGAGACGATGTCTCCTTGAATTACCGGTGAACAGTCAGATTATCTGCTGCCTGCATGCGGCCCCCCAGCGTCTCCATCCCCCCCCAGCTGCACAGTGGGAGCGTTTGTTTGCGTGTCCCCATGACGAGGGGATGGTCGCCCTCCCCGGGTGGAGGTAAGACGGGCTTACGGCTGTCTCACATCAGCCTGACGTCAGGAGGCCGTGGACCAATAGGAGACACTTCCTGTCTGCCTCGAAGTGGATTACACACACACACACACACACACACACACACACACACACACACACACACACACACACACACACACCGGGTCTGGAGTAGTGACTTGTGTTCACTGATATTATTTATATGTTGGTGGTGAAGCGACCAATCGGAGGCCTCCTGCCCTCCTGAAGCTGTGCAGTGACTCCACACACGATCAATGTGTTCTTCCTGTCGGGCCTGACGGGGCGCTCAGGCTGGGGGGGGCAGATGGGCTGTTTGAGACACAACGTCAATAAGATGTGGCTGCCCTCCCGTCCGTCTCACAGCCTCCTCAACCTGTTGACACGTCCTGACTTATTATTGAACTCACACCCGTTCTATAGCATCACGTTATATAAAACCTGAGAGCTGCATTAATCTTGGTGCATTTAAACCTTGTTTTTTTTCATCAAATCACTGACAAATTAGGAGGTTAGAGGTCATGAGAGGATGAGGGAGCATCATGTGGGGGTTAAGATGCAGGAAATTATTATAATTATAATTACTAGTAAAAATCAGAGCTGTCTGGCATTATTTAAAAATGTAAATATACATTTACTGTGCTAGCGACCAGCAGAAGTAATAATGTAACATCCATCAGGTGAGCAGTGAGATCTTGATGTTCATCCTGTTTAGAAATAGAAGCGCAGACTCGGTGCCTCTGGAGATAACGTGGATGCCTCCACATCCACACGTCTGTGCCTCCACACGGGGAAAACATGATCTATCTCCTGGCGGGCAGGCCAATTAAAAAACAATCAGGCTGCTCAGAGCGCGCTGGTAATGGGAACGCCACGGCGACGGAGGAAGTGGGACTGATTAATGGACATTTTCACCTTGTGGCATAACAGCCTCCCACCGGCATCCATCACCCCGGGGGACGGCGTTCACCGACACACCGACGAGCGCCGTCACACATACCCAATGAGCTGCAGACGTCTGAGGGCATGACGAGCATTAAGTGGGGGGGGGGGCAGCTTTCTGTGGAGCCTGTAGGTCAGTGGTTTGTGTTGGAGCGACGCCCTGAATCAACCTGAAACGCTTCGCTGTGCATCTATTTATGGGTGAAAGTCAGAACGCAGTGGAAACTCTAACTCCTGATGGTGTTACTAGACCTGACCCTGTTTAACCCTCACAGCCCTGACCTAGTTTGGCCGTTTTTTGGTACACCTCATATTTGTCTCTATATACAAGCAAATCTTGGTTTTCGAACGCTTTAGACATCGAACAAATCGGAATTCAACCAAAAAAAATTTCGAATTTTTTTTGTCTTAGAAGTCAAACAAAATTTGGAAGTCGAACGTGAAACAAACGCCGTTTTCTTGCTGGCAAGTGCGAGAAAAGACGAGAGAAAACATGATGGTAATGTGATTTTTATTTTAGTTTACTGTATTCAATAATTGTTCACTTAATCTGCGTTCCATTGCCTCTGGTACGAGTTACGGTACCGTAAACTTCTGTCCTAAAGACGACGGTAACTCCTACCTGAGGCTAACCTGATTACGTCCATGTTTTTCTTTTTCTTTCTCCAGTTTGCTTCTTTCTTTTACATTTCTTTGATATGTTTCATTACTATACAATTTGATATATAAATAACATTATGAAATAATGTATGTTGAAAAAAGGTAGTTCTCTAGCGTCCTGGAACGGATTAAGACCATTTACATTATTTGTAACGGGAAACATGTATTTGGAAATCGAATAAATTGGTATTCGAACAGCCTTCAGGAACGAATTGTGGTCTGAAACCAAGGTTTGCCTGTACCACATTAAAAATGATTTCACATACCCATGCTTAGTATGTTTATCTTCAGCACAACTTCAGCTACATGAAAAGATCGTTTTTATTTCCCTATAACTTAGTATTTTGACATATTAGGGCAAAATAGACACACAGTCAAATTCGGTAATGGAAAAATAAGATTTATTGCACATAAAAACCACAAACATGCTCATTGAATTGGTTTTGAGCTCAGAGAAGGCTGCCACAGGCTTCTAACATAATCATATACAGTTTGTGTCGCTTGTGCCACTCTTCAAAGGAGAATTTCAAAATAAGACACAGACGTAAAATGTACAGATCTCGAGACATATTTGTGTCACATGACAAAATGCACGAATCATGCTACATGTTTGAATCACGTGAATACATGCATCACGCTTGTGCGATGGCGACTAGATGGACAGTTTTCAATCCGGCCTCACATCTACGGTCACGTAAACAGAACAACAATCCAGGTGACAGACTTTATTTGTGAAGAATGGTTTAAAAACATCACGGTCTGATCAGGGGGGTGTGATCATAGGGCTGTAAGGGTTAAATAAACCTACCCCCCCACACACACACACACACAGGCTGCAGACGTTCCTGCTGAAGACTGGAATCTGTTCTAGTGTGTGTCCCCCCCCGTGCCGGCGCACAGCCCCGCGTTAGAAACACAGACGTATTAGCGGTGAGAGCGGGGCTGGTTCCATTTCGGAGCGGCTGTGACCTACTTCACACCGCTCGCTGTAAATAAGGATTTTCATAACCTGGTTTGGCCTTTTCCCATTAGAGGCTGTGCCTTGAAGACGGGGGGGGAGCAGCTGCTCATAACGCCGCCGCGGCATCAGCACACGGATGACCTCGGCTCGGCATGTGCTGATGTCACATGATCACAATTAGTGCTACGTTTAGCAGCACCGAACGCACGCTAACAATATTTAAAGGGAGGTAAAGAAGCAGCTTCCCTCCACGACCCGTCGGGGAACATCGTCTGATTCTCTCCATCAGGGGGGGTTCCTGATCCTCCACTCAAATGAATTATGAGTCTCGGTGAATGGGAAACAAATGGATGTTTTTTCATGTGTTACTTATAAAAGGTGAAGGAATGCGTCACATTTATCACCTCAACTGATCTGCGGTTGTGTTTGACGTGACTCTGATTCGATCAATCTGTGGATGAAGCTGCAGCGTCGTCGCTATAGGCGACCTCCACTGAGATGGAGAGACGTGAACTGTTTTTAAAGATCTTGCACACACTGGTACAAATTGAATCCACCAGCATTTAGTGACTGATGACATTTATTTCCCTAAACAATGGTGAGATGATTCACAACAACAACACCACCTCCTCACGCTGACGCCAGCGCTGGAGCGTCACTCGGACCACAGAGGGGTCGGGAGACCTGGACTCTGTTGGAGATGCTCATGTAAATGTTCCTGTTGGGGGCCGTACGCTGCTGGAGGGGAGGTGGGCGGCCGGGGGGGCCTTGATTACCAAACATCCATCCATTATTCAGCAGGACGATCAGGGAGGACACGTCTCCTTATTTATACCAGCGCTCTAAATCACATTTGTCGCTTTTGATCACTCTAAAATCTCCCAGTCACACACCGGCAATATTGGGCAAATATTACACTGTCTAATGGGTAATTGATGGGGGCATGTGACACCGGTCAAGACGGATGGGCAGATACAGGAGGAAGTGGGGGGGTAATGGTGATTGGATGGAGCGCTGCATTCAGTGGGAGGATTAACGTTCTCCTCAAATACAGACGACATCCTGGTTTCTGCTTCGTGGAGGCGCCGGCGTGTTAACGGAACGTGTGTGTGTGTGTGTGTGTGTGTGTGTGTGTTTGTGTGTGTCAGGCATGATGTGCTCTGAGTCGCTGCGTCTCTGTGAGGGTGGCCTGACCTCCGCCTTCAGCTCCGCTTCACCGGACAGCAGCAAATAAGAGGTGTCATCACATGACAGCAGCATCACCCCTCTTTAGGACTGACAGCTCAGTGCAGGAGCACACACACACACACACACACACACACACACACACACACACACACACACACACACAGAAATGTGTCAGATTATAAACAGATCTGAACACACTCATTTATGATTTGGTTCATTTTTTAGAGCGATGATGATGATGATGATGATGATGATGATCGCTCAGATTATTGATATTTATATTTTGCACATTTTAGTGAACTTACCTTTTATTTCAGTCCGGTCAGGTTCTTCAGTAAACCCATCAGATACAAGCAGGAGATGGAGAACCAGCCTGTCTGTTCTAACAAGCAGATTGAGCTGTGAAGGGGTTTTGGTGTGACAATAAGTGGTGTTTACATTATTTACATTAGACACAGGATGTTGACAGCAGTAAATGAAGCTTCTCTCCAGTCTGAGAATAAAAACCAAAGGCTGTACGTTTATACATTTATCTGTGTGCACTTTCCTAAGTGAGGCGGCTCCTCAGGGACTCAAGTGTTAAATAATTAGAAGCTGTGATAAAGAGGAAAGGTGAGTGTGTGCACGTCACGCCGGGTGTGTGTTTACATGCTGCGTGTGTGTATTAACACGCCCTATGTGTGTTTATATGCTCTATGCGTGTGGTCCTGCACAGACATGTAGTCTCTTTCTATCATGTCTCTGATCCATCAGTCGGGTCCAGTTTCCCTCCTGGTCTGTTTTCTGAACGTCACGCGTGTCTCATGCATGTGGAATAAATAAATGGTGACATCCATTCATCCATTGATCTGTTTGCTAACGCTATCAGCTCTATTGATACCCCTCTACTGTGATTGGATACGTCCAATCAGAGCAGAGGTCCCGCCCTACAGAGGACTCATCATGTGTTGGTCTGGAGTGTAGAGGTTCAGATGTTTAAGTGAGAACATTTAACCAATAATCATTTGATATCGTAATTTTCTTACACACTGTATTATTTTAATCGTCTTATAGCAGCATGAACTGATTCAACTGTTAAGAGATTTCAAAATGCAAATATAAAACTAAAGATTCATCCATGGTGTTGATTGGATGCAGTTCACTGCTGCTGGTCTGAAGGTTGGAGGATGAAGGTGATATAATCCCAGAATAATCTCCAGATGTGATATTAAAGAAGGCAGAACTATGAATGAACCATTTGGCTGTTTGGGGAGAGGATTTACTGTCAGGAGGACCAAACTGTGAGTTTGTTGGATGAATGAATGTAATCCAACATGTTTGTGGATTAACTCACCTCAACCAGTAACGCCATGACAGGGGAGGAGGGGGGGCAATGTGAAGGCATGTAGCACAGAATGGAGGAATTACCCCATGTGGGACTAATAAATGATCTCATTATCATTCTCATCTTATCATTTGACACTTTAACTAGTGTAGTGACCTTACATTCACTTCCTGTCCCGTTAGCTGATACCAGAGCACTAGAGTGTCGAGTTGTGGTGAGAACAAGTTCACACACACAACACACACACACACACACACACACATCCACACACACACACACACACGACGCTGAGGATCAGACGAGTCAGCCGGTGGTCCTGGGTTGAATGACATCACTCCTGCTCTGAGGATTATAATTTCTAGACATTTATGTCACAACTTGGATTAAATGAAGTGTGAACAGGATGCTGAGGACAGGTGTGTGTGACCTGGATGATGGGCAGCATCACGGTCAGGACACACAGGTGAACACCTCTATACGCGGTTGTTTCATGAGTCGTTAATATTCCACAGCTGGCTGGTCCCTCCAGAAGCATCTCCTGCTTTATTTTCCATTTAGGGACCACCGTCCACTAACTGAACAGGTGAAGACCACCTGAGAGAGAAGCAGGTGTCATCAGCATGACGCGTTTCTCCATTAGCGTGTTTTATTTGGAGGCTGGTCCACCAATCACAGGGCGTCTCGCCCGGTACCCTCCATACCTATCTTGTTAGCTCAGGCTCTGACTGCAGCGACGTGATTGGTTCTCCTCCTGGATGATGAGTTCAAACAGAACCATCTGGGGGGGTGCAGGTTCTGCTTCGCTCCTTCATCTCAGTTCAGACGCTAACGAGGGGGATGTATCCCATATTTACTGATAACAAGGAGGATGTCATTGTTTCTGATTCCCTCTCACCAATCGCACCTCTCAGTCTCATGCATAACAAATCAGCCCCTGTGTGTGTGTGTGTGTGTGTGTGTGTGTGTGTGTGTGTGTGTGTGTGTGTGTGTGTGTGTGTGTGTGTGTGTCAGCATCAGTCTGTGCATACACACAGGAATGTCACTGTGTGTGTGTGTGTGTGTGTGTGTGTGTGTGTGTGTGTGTGTGTGTGTGTGTGTGTGTGTGTGTGTCAGCATCAGTCTGTGCATACACACAGGAATGTCACTGTGTGTGTGTGATCTGCTGCAGAATGCAGAAGGAATGTGAAGCTCTCCACTCAGAGCTCTGTTCTCACTTGTGGTCCATCGCCGCTATTTATTCAGGTCATTGTTGGGTCTGAGCTGAGAGCGTCTCTGCCCCGACGGTTAAGGATCCTGTAATTCTGTAAGAAACCCTGGCATCGTCTCCTGCATCTCGTTCATCTGATTGAGATGGGTGTAACCTCTGCCCTGAATGAAGAGCGCAACGTTTTTTGGTTTCTTCCATCGCCGCCGCCGCTGCTCCTCTGAATGACCTCATTCTCCTGCTCGGCCCGGCGTTTTCCAACGCCACTCCTACGAAATAGCTCGACTACAGCACAGCAAGGCAAACTCCATTCCATCTTGCATAACAGTGGCTGAGCACCCCCCTCCACCCCCCGACCCTGAGCTCATTGGTGAGATTGCACATGCTGAATATCATCTTCCCACCTCATTGTGTGAGGAGGATGGTGAGATTCTAGAGTTCACCAATTCACTTCATCACACAGTCTGAACATGATGTTCACCCAATTGTTCGCTATTAGTGAACGCGTCTGAATCCGACTCATGTTCGCCTAGAAGACCACGAAGGATTGAGGACGATAGAAAACTACAGTGGTACCTCTACTTATGAAATTAATCGCTTCTGGAAGAAATTACGTAAGTAGAGACGCGTTTTCCATGCAAATGCCCTAACCCGTTCCAAGCCCCCAAAATTCTGACATAAATATTTTATAGCATAAAAATGCATCAAAACATGTAACAAATACATGTTACGATGAGGTTATTACACAATAAATGAGAGTTGTGCATAATGTAAAAAACAAAGAGTAAAGAATAATAATGATGGTTATTTACCTTTTAACTGCTGCCCTCATTGTTTTTTGCCCTCTTTGGTTCATGCCCTCTTGCCCCACCATGAACCACAGAGTGAATTCCGGTCCTCCTTCTGAACTTCTCCAACCACCCACGCGATGCCTTAGGCCCCGTCGACACGATGACGGATTATTTAAAAACGTAACTTATTAAAAACGCATTGAAAATGATTCGCATCCACATGACGGCGTTTTTAAAATAATCTCCGTCCACACGTAAACGCACCAGTGCGTTTTTGAAGACGGCTATAAGCGTGCCAAACCATGTGGTGGCAGTATTGAGTCAAATTTATCCAATGGGAATCCGCCGTGTTTTGTTATCACAACACACGGGCCCATAAATATGACGTCACAGATATCTGGGTTGTCGTGGGGACGGAAGGCGTAAACGCAACAAAAAAGTTGCGTTTTTAAAATATCCGTTATCGTGTGGACGGGGCCTTAAACTCCTTAAACTTCCTTTAGTTTTAATAACGTGGTGATTGTAGATGCATTACGGCCATATTCTTTGGAGAGATCAACCAAACGCATCCCTTTTTCAGGCTTTTCTATCATCTCTTGATTTGTTTGTACGGACAAAAAAACTCTTTTCTTGGTCTTTTCTTTTCCTCTTTTCTCCGTCACTTTCTTGGGGTCCATAGTGAATACTCTAAAAGTTAATATATTTACGTAAAACTATCAGAACACCTCACGGGTCGAGGGCCGAATGACGAGGACGCTGCATAGACACCTATCTAGCTCCACACAGAGGTCCCTCTGAGCCAATGGGATGACAGGATGCTAGGTAATAGCCAATGGCAGAGCAGCTTTGAGATTGTTGCGTTCAGGAACCTGTGGGAGCTGAGAGTATCAGCCCAAACTGTATTTTAACCTTTCGTAACTCGACACTTCTTTGGTAACTAGAGGCAATACTTTCCTGTTGAGGCGTGTCGTCAGCAGGGGAACCGCTGTAGACGCTAAAACAATGTGGGGAACACATTCAGATGGTACCATCATCTCTATGTGAAGCTGTGACATCATGGGATGTGCTCACATGATGTATGGAGGTCCATTACCTGTGATATCAGAGTCATGTGTCGTTAAGGACTGTACATGGAGGGGGCCTCTATCTACGCCCTGTCATTGAATGGCTTTGGATGGAGATAATGAGGAGTGGGGGGTTGAGGGAGGAATCATTATTTTACCCGTGGCGGCGGCGCTTCTCACCGGGGTGTGCAGGACGCCGTCGCCGGGCCGACGCAGGGATGTGGAAGCAGATGGAAGCCATGATTATTTGATCTGTAAAGAGCTTCTGGGGGGCTTTGTAGTAACCAGACCAGACTGCTGAGAGCACCGAGTGGGCTGTGTGTGTGTGTGTGTGTGTGTGTGTGTGTGTGTGTGTGTGTGTGTGTGTGTGTGTGTGTGCGTGCGTGTGCGTGCGCGTGCGCGTGCGCGTGCGTGCGCGTGCGTGTGTGTGTGTGTGCGTGCGTGCGTGTGTGTTAATGTAGATAGATGCAGTAATGTGTCTGGGTGTGGGTGGCTATTGTTTGAGATGGATTCCTGCACACGCGTGTTGCCCATCTGTTCTCATCCTGGCTTTACATGCATCATGTATGCCTGCACACGTGTTCACGTGTTCATCTGATGACAACAAGATCATTTGTTTCACCGTCCTCCTAACGAGGTTTGAGGAACGAGCAGTGAGAAACGGTTCGGTACAGGTCGCTGGATGACACGCTAGTGTGTGTGTGTGTGTGTGTGTGTGTGTGTGTGTGTGTGTGTGTGTGTGTGTGTGTGTGTGTGTGTGTGTCCTATTAATTTGGTGAGCTCAAACTTAAGGCAGCTGTACCTGAACGGTGTTCCAGTGTGATTTCACGGTTAAAACACACACACACACACACACACACACACACACACACACACACACACACACACACACACACACACACACACACACACACACACACACACACACTCAGATCTGGTCTCCTGCAGTCTGCACATGTGTCTCTATGCATCATATATGGGCGCCCCCCCCACTGGGAACAGTCTGGACACACATCAGACATCTAGAGGCTTAAGGCTCAACGTAAACACAACAGAGTCATTCAGGCAGGGGTCGGTTCTATTGATCTGGAGCGTCTCCGTGCCCCCCCCCCCACTAGTCACATCTACTGCCCCGACCAGCTGACACACACAAACACCGCTGGACGCTCACACACATTCTTCACCAAACACACACACAGAAGCAGCGAGCGGACACATTATCACACGTGTTCCCCTGTCAGGGGTGGGGGGGGTGACTGGCTGGTGTGTGTGTTGGTGACTGGGGGGCCACACCTGTCAAGTGTGCTACATGGACCTGGTGCTGATGCTATCTGACAGTCTGGCTGTGTGTGTGTGTGTGTGTGTGTCCATGAACAGCTGGCTCCTCCTCACACAGTAAACACACACACACACACACACACACACACACACACACACACACACACACACACACACACACACACACACACACACACACACACTGAGCCGTGGTGATTTTACTGATCCAGTCTCTGGTGGTGTTTTCACCGCTCCTCCAACACATTCCAACGTGCTGAAACGTTCACACTCGTCATCGGTTGGGGGGGGACGGAACTCAATCTGCTCCCATCAAGGATTTACATGAACAACATGTTTGGCTGACGGGGGGGGGGGGGGGGGTAGAGGAGCTGCTTCTAGAAACGTCTTCTCTGGTCGTGACGTTCCTCCATCAGACGCGTGAAGCGGCTGACACCTCCTGTGTTTCCCAGCAGCCTTTGCGTTTGGCTGGAATATTCCACTCCCAGCATTACCTTGCATGTATAATTACTGGATATGCTGCCTGCCGCTGATAACCCCCCCCAAACAATGTTTGAAGGGAGGAAGGCGGCGAAGAATTCCCAACCAAGTGTGAAAAAGGCTGATTAAAATTGCTGTGGTCAAACGCCAGCGTGTTCTGCTCCCACGGACCTGGGGGGACGGGGGGACGGGGGGGCGGGGGGGCGTCCTGATAGCTGGCTTTCACTGCACCGTTCCTGGGATTGATTTTTGACTTTCTATTTTTGGGCTACACTGGAAATTATATGGACGTATATCTGGGGTTGTTGGGCGAGCCTGTCGCTGTCATCAGGAAGAAAACACACGTTTGGCGCCATCGTGGAACACGTTCAGTCAGGAGGGGGGGACACAGGTCCATGTGGGGCTGATGTTTAAGAATAAAGACCCACAAACAAAAAGATCCTTTTTGTTCTTTTTGAATAATCTAGAATGAAGAATTATTTCTCTAGTTTTTGTCCATTTTCATGTTTTATTACATTTATGGTATTAATTTCTTTTTTGGGGGGGGTTTCTCACATTGTCTTGCTCCATTCTCCTGATGATACCGTGTACGTACCGTGTGTTTGCTCCGTGTTCCAGGCAGCCAGCAGTCTATCTGCGGAGGGGGGGCGGACGGCGTCTCAGTCGAGGCGTGTGGGCGTCGAGCTCAGGGCTCCTAATTACAGCTCCGGCTCCTCCAGCCTGCCTGCGTCTCCCTCGGCCCCCGTGTTTGGGTGCATCTTCCCTGGCAGTCAGACAACGCCCCCCCCCCACCCGATCCTTCAGCGCTGATCTCAGGAGGCCCCCACCTCAGCAACAAAGCATGGCTGCGTCTGATTGGCCCGTTCAAATGAGAACCTCAGCTCGCCGGGGACATTTGTGTTTGTTGTGGGACAGGAAATCAGACAGCCCCCCCCCCACATGTTCAGCTCTTTCAGTCCATCGGGGGGGGGACCTCATTGGCCTCTGGATGGACAGTCGTTAGCCAACGAGCTAGCCGTGGACCTGTGGGCCCTGACCAACACGCTGCCTTTGTTTCTGTGCCCCCCCCATCCTCCTCATGCTCTGGAATACAGTTCAGTAATTGGTGGTTATTAGCGAGCTAGCTGGGGCGGAGCCGGGTCTCTGGTTAACCCTTTGCAGTCGTCGGCGGTGAGACGGATGCTCAGAGAGGGACGCTGGTTCATTTGTTTTCTGTCAGCAGATGCAGGAGCAGCGGTTTGAACCGGGAACGCTTTAACACACAACACAGCTGCGTCTGGGCTCTGGATGGGGGGGGGCAATAAGAATGAGAGGAATCAGGAGACGGCGCTGGAGAGACGGAGGGAAGATGAGAGGAAGAGGAGGAGGAGAGGAATAAACAAAGGCTGACACAGATACCATCTATCAGCACAGCGCAAACATGGGCCGGGTTTACAATTAGAATGGAGAGATACCCCCACCCCACCCCTCCTACCTTATCCCCAGTTTAGCATTCCCTTCCAAAAGCTGGGACCCTCAAACTGGGCCAATCCACAACAGGGATTATCTGTGGCTGCAGAGGCATCTGAGCGCGCTCACAGCGAAGCCTGTTCACGTGGGAGTGACTGTGAACACAAACACACGAGGCGTCTGCGCCATTGTGTCCACTGCTTTTACCAGATGTCACGGAGAATTTTAACACTATAGAGAAGGCATGTCGCCAACACAACGCTAGATTTTAGCATTTTACATCAAAACTCTTCGTTTAGGATTTAAAACATGACACCTTTGGTAACGACGGGACACCGAGCAGGAAGAGGGAAGAGAACACGTAGGGAAATCTACTGGATGCAGGGTACAGAAAACTGCAGGAATAAATTGCGCACACACACACACACACACACACACACACACACACACACACACACACACACACACACACACACACACACACACACACACACACTCAGGTCTATATGTCCGCAGTACCAAGGTAAAACTAGGTGATGTGCTGTAGACAGCCATAGAGCAGACTGACAGCTCCTTTCTCTCTCCTCTAACCTGGAACAGGAATTGCCTTCTATTATTATTTTATAATACGGTTTCAAAGAGCCTCACACCACCGAACGCTTCCTTCACTCTTCGCCTCCCTTCCTCTGCTTCCTCTCCCCTTTCCTTTTGTTCTAGCTCTATTAGAGCCGTCCTTGACTGTCGAGTGAACACACCACGTGGAGGAACTAGTCAAACACTCTCGTCCCTGTTGACACACACACACAGGAGAGGACATCAGGGAGCGACACACACACACACACACACACACACACACACACACACACACACACACACACACACACACACACACACAATGCATCACACCTTTTTCAATTCGTCAAACATCTTTGTGGTGATGCAGAGGGATGTTGGATGAGACAGGAGGAGCGTGAGGGAGATGTTGGCCTGATGACGAAGCGTCTGAAGACGGGAGAGATCTGGCTTCTGGTTTGGAAACACAGTCAATGAACAAACATCGTCTGCAAAGAGAGAAAGCCTCAGAGATGTCCTGGAAAACAAGCTCCTCATTATGGGATAGAGGTAGCATCCATTAGAGCACATGTGAGAGGAAGATGAATACAGCGGTACCTCTACTTACAAAATTAATCGGTTCTGGAAGAAATTTCTTAAGTAGAAAATTTCGTAATTGGAGACATGTTTTCCATGCAAATGCCCTGATCCGTTCCAATGCCAAAAAAATTCAGACATAAATGTTTTATAAAGCATAAAAATGCATCTAAACATTTAACAAATACATGTTACGATTAGATTATTACACAATAAATGAGAGTTGTGTATAACGTGGAAAACAAAGAATAGAGTAAAGAATAGTAATGACGGTCATTAACCTTTTAACTGCTGTCCTCATTGTTTTTTGCCCTCTTTGGTTCATGCCCTCTTGCCCCACCATGAACAACAGAGTGAATTCCAGTCCTCCTTCTAACTTCTCCAACCACCCACGCGACGCCTTAAACTCCTTAAACTTCCTTTAGTTTTAATAACGTGGTGATTGTAGATGCATTACGGCCATATTCTTTGGTGAGATCAACCAAACGCATCCCTTTTTCAGGCTTTTCTATCATCTCTTGATTTGTTTGTACGGACAAAAAAACTCTTTTCTTCGTCTTTTCTTTTCCTCTTTTCTCCGTCACTTTCTTGGGGTCCATAGTGAATACTCTAAAAGTTAATATATTTACGTAAAACTATCAGAACACCTCGTGGGTCGAGGGCCGAATGACGAGGACGCTGCATAGACACCGATCTAGCTCCATAGAGGTCCCTCTTAGCCAATGGGATGCCAGGATGCTAGGTAATAGCCAATGGCAGAACAGCTATAAGATTGTTGCGTTCAGGAACCTGTGGGAGCTGAGAGTATCAGCCCAAACTGTATTTTAACCTTTCGTAACTCGACACTTCTTTGGTAACTAGAGGTAATATTTTCCTGTTGAGGCGTTTCATCAGCAGAAAATTTGGTCTGTGGAGACATTCGTAAGTAGAGGAACCACTGTACCGTTCCAGTGGTAGCCTCGTCATCATCGGTCATCCTCTGGTGTTGTTTCGTTAATGTAAGGGTGGGGGCTGTCAAACGGTGTGAGCGTGAGGAATCGGAGAGGAGACGGGTAAATAAATAGCCGACAGACAGATAAACGGGTCGGGACACGAGGAGATGACGGAGAGACTCAGGCAGGTTGGCAGAGCGGCTGACAGCCTGGCCGCGTTCCACCGGAGAGTTATTGGCTGGAAAGACGGGCTGGCAGGCAGACAGGCAGATGGACGGGCAGCCCCCCCTGCACACAGACACAAAAGCAGACAGACAGGACCGGGAGAAGAATAGATGGAGAGACAGACAGGGAGTTAGACAGGCAGAGAGGCTGCCAGACAGACATGCACCGTTGGTAGCAGGACAGGCGGTTGGCATCGGAATGAGACACGGGGACAGCACTCGCCTCTGGCGGAGGGGGGAGGCAGAGGGAGGCAGGACTAGAGGGGGGCGAGGGATGAGGTCAGTGCACGGCTGGCTGGCTGACTGTTGATCTGTGGCGCTGGGCTGGCAGAGAGGCTCCTCAGGGACACAGAGGCTTCACAGCCCCTCCATCCCATATCTGCATCCCTCCATCCTCCAGCTGCGATGGAGAGACAAGCCTGTGGGGGGGGGGGCTTCAGCAAACAGGGGCATATGAGGAGTCGGGGTGTCTCCTGCCATCCAGAAATATTTGGAGGACTAAAGACAGGAAGGAGAGCATCTAGGTCAGGAGAATGTTCTGGTGTGAACGTTCTGACGTGGGCGTGTCCAGTGATGATGCACCAATGTCCTCCAACAGGAAGTCACATGGTCCTCCAATCAGTCACATGGTCCCCCACTCAGTCACATGGTCCTCCACTCAGACGCTACTGGAGGGACGCTTCATGTTTGTGCTGCTCAAGACAAATGATGATACAGAAATAAAACATGTAGCTTACATGAAGTATTTATGTATGCTGATGACATGATTGTGTCTCTTTACACGTGTTTCTACACGCTGTGCACGTGGCTCACTATCAGTGAGAACCCTGGCTTTGTGTTCCGGGGTGGAACAGGATGGATGGGAGGTGAACACGTAGCTCCTGGTCCTCAGTCGCTCCTGACCTCCTTCTGGAGGAGATCCGCTGGTGCAGATGTGTGGTTCTGGATGTCAGCAGAACTCCTGCAGTGAACCTACAGGATGATATCCACAGCCTTGGCTTGAAATGTATTTTTTATGTGTCCTTGAGTCACAGAGCCAGTCAGTGTGGAAGAACTTTCAGACTCTGAATGATAAAGTCTGTCCTGTTTGTGAAGCATCAGATGTAAATGAAAAGTGTGTCAGGACTTATTATATACAGTAATGAGACGCTAACATGCATCCAGTCACGTGTTGACGATGTGAGCTTATTTCAACTCTGCATTTCATTAAGAGTTTCTTTTTTGGGGAGAATTTATTTAAGCGCTTTTAAGTATTTAGAAAAGAGCTATATAAAATAGATTTCTTACTGTTATTATTATTTTATCATTTATTAGCAATATTATTCTTTGTTTTATCATTTTATTATTATCATTATTATTTATTTTATCATTTGTTATTAATACTATTATTATTATTATTATTATTAGTAGTAGTAGTAGTAGTAGTGGTATTGGTATTAATAATAATAATACTAATAATAATATTTCTGTATGTACAGTAATTTTGTCTGACACCCCTCGAAGCCACACAAATCATGTACAGTATTTCAACATTTAAAGTTTCTCCTCCTTAAACTTAAATACAATCCATCCATCCATCTTCCACCACTCATCCGTAGTCGGGTCGTGGGGGCAGCAGCTTCAAACTTCCCTTTGCCTGTCAACATCCACCAGCCCTGACTGGGGGGACCCCAGGAGTTCCCAGGCCAGTGTTGAGATGTAATCCTTCCACCTGGTCCTGGGTCTGCCCTGAGGTCTCCTCCCAGTCCATTAATAATAATAATTAATAGTTAATAGTAATAATATTAATTACTATCAATTATTATTACTATTAAAATTATTATTATTATTAATATTATTCTTAACAATATATTAATGATAATGCTTTTTCTAAATTTCAGTGACTTGTCTAATTAGCACAGCCCTGGTCATTACGATCAATTATTTTGGATGTTTCTGTCTGTGCGACAGAAATGCATTAAAATATATCATTTGTAATATACCAGAAACTAAATGTTTGTTTTTTTTTAAAGACAGCATATTTTTGCGATATTTTTAAAAAATATATATTGAATTTGAAACCTTGTTATTTTTTTGTTTTTTAAGACAATCAAACAACTGTCTTTTTCTTTTCAGATTTTTTCGTGGCAGTACAAAAAAGTATAATTTCAGTCAATATACTGCTAAGTGGATTTTCTTGCCAGCAGTTACCATCACCATTGATTTCAATACAACATTGTTTTTTGCCCAGTATTAGATTTTTGAGAAAAAAATAAGCTATTAGAAAACAAGCAGCATAAAAGTATTATCTACTAATAATATTTTATGGTTATGCTGCTTAAAAGCACAGTTGATCATAACTATGAAATATTCATTAATTTCAGGCTTTAAATCTTTAATTGGTCATTTGTTTATATCATATTTTTGCTTTTATGTGAATTAAAAAAAATAGAAAAAACAAAGCAGCATGCACCTGGTGGATGGGAGTAAAAGCAAACTATAATTTTAAAGATATGATGTAACTTTACTGTATAATATAATATAATGTTTAGAACGGGCTGCAGGATTTTAGGCTCTGGTGCTTTTCTGATCATCGTGGACAGCTTTAATGGGCTGCAGTGACAACGCTTTGTCTGTAATACGCTGACTGTAATTGAATTGTTGATGCAGTGATGTCCAGACATATTATGGGGTTACAAAGTTACCTCCAAAATGTACCCCCCCATACAACTCCACCCCAGATAAATTGATCAGCATAACAAAAAAAGGAGAGATTACAGCACTAATTCAAGTCCAAGCACGACAACTTCAGAATGTAAAAATATTTTTTTGTTTTATTTTGTTGTTTGTTTTTCTTTGTAGGGGGGGGTGCATTTTATTCCCATATAATCTGTTACTGGTGTGTCCTATCACCTCACCAGACCATCTCAGAGAAAATGCTTTTCACGTTGGTAGTCGCGCCAACAGAAATGTGCTCGCGTGCTGGAAGCCGGAGGTGTAGTCAGGACACGGGTGAAACATGAGAGCGTCACGGAGGCTGATGGCGTGTTGGACGGGAGAAATATTGGATCAGTGCGTCGATACGCGACGGGAGGCGCTGAAGATGTTTTTATGGCTCGCTCTCTGCTGGAGTTACACAGGGTTAATGTTACATTCACGTGGGGGAGTGTGAAGTCGTGTGCGTGTGTGTGTGTGTGTGTGTGTGTGTGTGTGTGTGTGTGTGTGTGTGTGTGTGTGTGTGTTCATTTTGCTGCAGGGTGCAAAGCTGCTCCAAATGTCCATCTGCCGAGTTCGCAATCCACCTGAGCCCACTCGCATATGTGCCCCCCACACTCACAAACCCAGTTGCACCCATGCTCCCATAAACACGTTTACTCAGGCATGTGCAGAAATGGAACGCACCCCAGAACACGCAGTATTTGGTTCGTTCCCCTTGTTGTAGCTGGAGTCGGGCTAATCTTCATTCTCTGGAGCATTTGCATAAAAACTTCCCACCTTTTCTGGTGCTGTCACCTTGATGTAGCTGCAATGCATAGTGTGATCGCGACACAACAAGTTTCCTTGACAAAAATCCAGAAATGCATATATACATATTTCACAACAGGTGTTAATGGAAGGCGGAGGGAGCTGGCAAATCTGTCAAAACAGGAACACAAAAGCACATATTATAAAGTGCATTAGTGTCTGCTGGTCCATTTACGTACATAAACACACTGTTCACAAATGATTGTGTTAGCTCGTGTTTCAGAGTGGATCACCACGCTGACAGTAACGGGAACAAACCAGCGACTTGCTGTGGTAGGACCCCACCATCCAGTGTGAAAAGGTGTTTTTCTCTGAGTTTGGTTCCTTTTTTCCAGTAACAATAGGTCTGGTCTGATTCCTGTGTTCTTGTGCGATAATTGGGATAAAGGCTGTGAACAAGTGAGAGCTGCTTTTACTGGGAGGGGAGATTCTTCACAGTGTTGTAGTCAAACATTCCAGTATGTGTGTGTGTGTGTGTGTGTGTGTGTGTGTGTGTGTGTGTGTGTGTGTGTGTGTGTGTGTGTGTGTGTGTGTGTGTGTGTGTGTGTGTGTGTGTGTGTGTGTGTGTGTGTGTGTGTGTGTGTGTGTGTGTGTGTGTCTGTGTGAAACCTTCATAACAAGAAACTTTAATGTCATGTCAAGTCTTTACAAAGTCACGTCAAACTGCATCAAATTTACATACAGAGCAGAAGTCACGCATGTATAACTTTATCCTGCAATTACTGCACAGCCTCTTAGTGGAACTTAATTTATGTAAAGTATATAGTAAATAGGTGGCTGTTTGATTTTTATCTGATGATATAAAGAGTCTCTGTTAAACAGAACCCAGAGAAGACCCTGAATACCAACCCGTCACAAGGCGTTGGTCTCTGTTTTGAAACGTTGAAACGTCCTCTGATTGGCTGGTCTGACTGATTAAAACAGGCCTGTGTGTGTGTGTGTGTGTGTGTGTGTGTGTGTGTGTGTGTGTGTGTGTGTGTGTGTGTGTGCGCTGCTATTTCTGGAGCCACAGGATAGCCGGTCTTGTCAGTGACGAATGTGTTTGTGAGGGAAACAGGTGAGGAACCTTCCCACAGGAAGATATGCATGTCTGTGTCTGAGATGGATGAGTTAGAGGGAGGGGGTTACATCCTGCCTGTAGGAGTGTGTGTGTGTGTGTGTGTGTGGGGTTCTCATTCAAAAACAGCAAAAATATTGTGCCTTGAGTTTTCATTATCATCTAAATAATAATCAGATTCAAATTCTGAACCTGCTCTCTGTGTGTGTGTGGTCATCGATCAGAAACACACACACACACACACACACACACACACACACACACACACACACACACACACACACACACACACACACACTTATATGACAGGTAGTTCACATTGTCGCAGTTCAAATGTTCCTCTGGGTTCACTATACGTTCACTATGCAGGTACACGTCTAACGTCGTTTTGAGTTACATCGTTTTCCACTACGTAGGTTTCCAAAAAAAAAAAAGACCCAAAAATGAAAATCTACTTTTACTCCACTATGTTTTACTCTACTTAACGTGTATACACCACAAATACTGGAATCGTGAAATCACTTGTAAACCGTTAAAAGCACATAATATCATGTTACTGTACAATAAAGAATACAAAGACTTAATATCATGTTATTAACTCTCTGATGGTGAAGTCAGTTTTACTCATTTACGAGCTGGAGTGATGTTTTAGCAGCCTGACATTAAAGACTGGATAATCATCAGGACTGGACCACC
>NC_090792.1:695000-790000 GCF_040054535.1 Antennarius striatus
GAATGTGTGGATTTTTATGTTTTCAGGATGATCTGTGTGTGTGTGTGTGTGTGTGTGTGTGTGTGTGTGTGTGTGTGTGTGTGTGTGTGTGTGTGTGTGTGTGTGTGTGTGTGTGTGTGTGTGTGTGTGTGTGTGTGTGTGTGTTAGTAATGAGAGCCAGGCTGCCATTGGTCTGTTGTCCAGAAACACGTTCCCCTATTGGATAAGTCCTCGTCACTCTCCTGCCTGGTACACGCCCCCTCAGCCACACTGAGTGGACACATCCTTCAACATGGAGGCCTTTGTGACTGACCTGGTGACACCTGCAGAGGTCATGCAGTTTCCTGGACTGACTGACCATCAGTTCTTAAAAAAATGTTTTTCTTTACTTCGGTAGTGACAGCTGTGAGCTGTGGAACAAACCTGACTTCTGCACCACACAACTGAAGGTCCCAACCTCATTAAAATCCACAAATGAACCTTTAACACACATTAGCAGCACACCTGTGGAGTGGAAACAAAGCAAAGGGTGGAAACTAGATCATAATGGTTCACAGCCGTGAATGAGACGCAGTGTCCACCGGTGACCAGTAGTGTATAGAGTGTATACACACACACTGTACATTCACAGACATGACAATCAACACAAACACCACTAACATCATGTCCTGACTGAACCAGTTTAATTCACAGCGCTCTCCATTCCAGCACAACCAGTTCAGGGTTTAGTGAGAAACCTTTATAATACAGTGATCCCCCACTTGTTCACGCTTTAAGATGCACAGCTTCACTGCATTGCAGATTTTTAGTAGGTAGTCATGTGACACCGTACACGCATGCTATTGGCTGACAGCATCCAGTTCTGAGACTCACATAAACTCACCGTTTATTAAAGAAACACTTAAAAGTGTTTTAAACATTCTATCAGAGTGTTTTAAAGGTAATACAGATAGAAGGTGGTTTAATATCAGTATGGGGTGGGGGGCGGGGGGTTCAGAGACGTTTAAATTACCCTAAATAATAAAATAGTTTGTCGCTCTATCTTGGATTTTCATTTTTTACAGGCGGTCCTGGACACATTAACCACGAGTAACGAGGGATTAGTGTACACGCACATGAAGCTGATAATAAACACTATAGGAGCAAAGTGTTATAAAGCAATCACTGTATTCAGAACACACACCACTGCTAACACACACCACTACTAACACACACCACTACTAACACACACCACTGGAGACACACACCACTACTAACACACACCACTGGAGACACACACCACTGGAGACACACACCACTACTAACACACACCACTGGAGACACACACCACTGGAGACACACACCACTGGAGACACACACCACTGGAGACACACACCACTACTAACACACACCACTGGAGACACACACCACTGGAGACACACACCACTGGAGACACACCACTACTAACACACACCACTACTAACACACACCACTGGAGACACACCACTGGAGACACACACCACTACTAACACATACCACTACTAACACACACCACTGGAGACACACACCACTGGAGACACACCACTACTAACACACACCACTACTAACACACACCACTGGAGACACACCACTGGAGACACACACCACTACTAACACACACCACTACTAACACACACCACTACTAACACACACCACTGGAGACACACCACTGGAGACACACACCACTACTAACACACACCACTACTAACACACACCACTGGAGACACACACCACTACTAACACACACCACTGGAGACACACACCACTGGAGACACACACCACTACTAACACACACCACTGGAGACACACACCACTGGAGACACACACCACTGGAGACACACACCACTACTAACACACACCACTGGAGACACACACCACTGGAGACACACACCACTGGAGACACACCACTACTAACACACACCACTACTAACACACACCACTGGAGACACACCACTGGAGACACACACCACTACTAACACACACCACTACTAACACACACCACTGGAGACACCACTGGAGACACACACCACTGGAGACACACCACTGGAGACACACACCACTACTAACACACACCACTACTAACACACACCACTGGAGACACCACTGGAGACACACACCACTGGAGACACCACTGGAGACACACACCACTCTGGTCTTGCACCAGGTGCTAGTGTGACTACCCCACTGTGTCTCAGTGTAAAAGAATTGAGTAAACCACAAAAAGCCACATTCTGTGTCCCAGCAACGGTGCAGCGCGCTGACAAGCAACGCTCTTCGTGGAGGGACATGGGGGGTCCGGGGGGCCTCCCCCGGGAAATGTTTTAGAAAATGGGGTTGTTTTCCTGCATTCTGAGGACAAAATCTTGTGTTCAGTTTCCCTCCAAAAACCCACTAAAGCCAGCAGCTGAAGCTGAACTCTCTTTATTTCTGTCCTACTTTATGCAGGAATGAATGTGAGATTCAACCATTGAAAACTTCATTCACTCTGAAGATACAGTCAGACTAAATATTACTCAGTGTTTACTGGTAGTTTACTGAGACTAGACATTTTAACTTTGACCACCACCAACACCATTGGTATGACAGAGTTTAGTTTAGTTTAGTTTAGTTTAGTTTAGTTTAGTTTAGTTTATCTAATTCAATAACATGATTTTTCATTTTAATCTAAAAAGACATATAAAACATCAAGTGAGGTGAAAACACATTTACATCATCGCTGGTTATTCCTGCTGGTCAGAGGGAACAAAAGTCTAAGACTACTAACAAGTATTGATAATATCTTTCATTGACCTTCTGATCGGTCTGTCTCCACCCCCACCCCCCCAGCATTCACCATTTGTTTATTAATGAGGACTTTAACACAAACTCTACTAGAAAACACTAGATTCTTTTGATCGATGGTCCTCTCCTTGTCTTACACCAATTCACAGGTTCAGCTTGTAAAAAACAATATTTTGTTTTTCATTGGACGAGAGGAGGTCATGACCCCAGTGCATATTTAATGAACGGGAGCGTTCGGGTCACTTCGGCTATTTCCGTTGGCATGCGGAAATAGCGGCGCTATTTTCGCTAGCGCCGCTCGTTAGCGGAATCAGCGCCACTCGTGCCGCTCGCTAAAGGAAATATAAGAACGCCACTGTGGCTACACAGTCTAAAAACCTTGTAGCCAATCTGGAATTTACTTCCTATGGCGAAGTGGCGAATGGCTAGAGCAAGCCCAACCACTGGAGACACACACCACTGGAGACACACACCACTGGAGACACACACCACTGGAGACACACACCACTGGAGACACACACCACTGGAGACACACACCACTGGAGACACACACCACTGGAGACACACACCACTGGAGACACACACCACTGGAGACACACACCACTGGAGACACCTATCACACCAGGATCCACGGCTGTACCTACTGGCTGTGACATTTGATGGTTTTAGTAGCTCTTCACTGCTTCACTGTACAGGATAGTGATTAGAGGGGGGGTTAAAGAGAGGATGGGGAGGTAGGCCCCCACATGCCTGAAACACGCAAATCTACAAGGTGAACACAAAGGAAACTGATAATGTGGTGAATAGTTGTGACAGATGTCTGACCAACCCCACCCCCCATTCCCACCACCAAAGTGATACACACACACACACCTACACACACACACACACACACACACACACACACACACACACACACACACACACACACACACACACTGTTCTATGTGTCAGAACATATTATAATAATCACTGCATTTCTTATCATGTTTCTTTGCTCATCATTTCCAGATTCTTCTCTCTGCTAAAACACTTTCATTGTTTCTCTGCTCAGTTTGTCTGGTCTGTGTTCCATGTTTAAATAAACTTATATTATGTTCTCTATGTGAAAAGATACCGACATATATTGTGACACTTGTATGACAACAGACACTGAAGACGTGTCCCATGTTCAAAGATAGGCCTGTTTTGTGTCCCTAGCAGCGACAGTTGCTGGTATTTCCAAGGGGGAAATTTATTCTTGCCTACATCATACTTTTTTAAATTTATTGACGTAAACGCTGCCTTCCCTTCCTTTTCGAGACAGTACTGAGTGATCCTGTCAAACCAACCACACGTCTTTCCAGTGTCCTATTGGTGGCCAGCAGAGCTGTACTGCTGGAACGGCCTTGGTCCATTGTGTGAAAGGTGCAGATTGGAACTTATAAACAGGAGACGCTGCTTTGTAAACCACCAGATTCAGCTCTGGTTTTTCAATCAATCAAGTTCTATTTATATATCTCTTAATCATGGCAGCAGACATTTCAAAGCGCTTTAACAGACAGAGAAACCCAACTGAACCCTCCAGAGCAAGCATAAGCGACAGTGGCGGGGATGAGGAAGAAACTCCGGGCAGGACCCAGACTCTATTGGGCGGCCATCCGCCTCGACCGGTTGGGTGGAAAAGAAATCAAAGGAAGATAAGAACAGGGTCAGAGAGAGAGAGAGAGAGAGACAGAGAGAGAGTGAGACAGAGAGAGAGACAGAGAGAGAGTGAGACAGGCCAGAGAGAGACAGTATCAATATGGTTAAGGTTGATAAAGTCAAGGCACAACTACAGCTGTGTGGATGACTGTATGGAGGAAGGAGGAAGAAAGGAAGCAGGACCCCAGCTGATGGATAGTTGAGGGGTGGTACTGGTGGGCTTGGAGGAGAAGGTCCACAGCACATGGAGAGATGGGGTGATACTGGTGGGCTCGGAGGGGCAGGTCCACAGAGGAAGGTCCACGTCGGCTGGGCGGATGAGGGGTGGAACAGTAAGATGACACCAAGGAAGAGAGGCAGCAGGACCCCAGTCAATGGTTAGGTGAGGGGTGATACTGGTGGATGGGAGGTGTAGGTCCACAGCAGATGGTCCACAGCGGATGGGTGGATGAAGGGTGGAACAGTATGGTGGCGCGGAGGAAAAAGGAAGCCGGACCCCAGCCGATAATTAGGTTAGGGGTGGTACTGGTGGGATGGGAAGAGCAGGTCCATAGCAGATGGGCAGATGAGGGGTGAACCTGAGAAAAACCTGGGAGAACATAGAGCACAGAGACTCCAGGGAAGAAGTTTAGTTAGTAGGGTGTGATTGGAGACTTGAAGAGTGAGGTCAGAGAGGAGGAGGAGTAACAGAGATGGTTGGAGAGAAGGGGGAGGAGAGAGGAACTCGGTGAGTCTGGATGTTGAGTCTCCACCAGTGTAGGTCTATATGAAAATAAACGTAGTAACCTGAGTTGCCATTAATTGTAAAATTTATGAAAAAGAAAAGTTTTAAGTCTAGTCTTAAATAGTGAGAGGGTGTCTGCCCCCCGAACTGAGGTAGTTACCACTAATAACAGTTGGTACAGCTGGGGTATTGCACTGTCCAATCCCATGTCTTAGAAACAAACAAAGAAGCCCACAGTTTTCCTCTATTGCTCTGTAAGTCCTGCTTTGAAAACAGGACTTGAAGTTCAGACCTCAGTCTCCATGAATCAAAGTATTGGCCATAACATTTCAGTAAAGTCATGTCATCAAACCTCTCTGGATTGATTCATTCTTAGAAGCCCAAATTTGTTAGAAGACACAGGGATCTGATCCATCAGATGATCAAAGGACGGCCATGCACAGATTTCTGTAGTTCTCCTGAGGATCCTGGAATTGGGGGAGACAGTGTTTCTTATTGGCTTATAGTGTAGGTCAGATGTGATGCCTGGTGCTTTATAAAGCTTGGAAAGTCCTCTCTGACCTATTCTCTTTGAAATAGAGAATCATTGCAGTACAGAACATCCATGGTACCAAAGATCAGAGGATTTATTCCTACGTGTACAACGTGAACACAAACTCAATGTCCTCCAGTGTCATTACAAAACCTTTGGCACAATCTGGTGCGTCATCATCCGTTGTCTTACCTGCAGTGATGGATCAAAAGTCTGCAGGAAAATATCGTGGTTGTTTGCCACTGTGGTCACTATTCATGAGGTGAGGTTCCGTTGAAGAGGAGTGTTTCTGGGCAACCTTGGAACAGTCTGCACACTCAACAAAAGATGTCCCCTGAGCGGTTTTGAAGAAAATGTGGTAAACCCAGAGAGTGATGCAAAAATATTGTGCATTCAGACAAGTGTTTAGCACTTTGTCAGGACCAGATTACGTCTGATCCTGTCTGCACAAACACTGCCCTGGAGGCAATTGCCTTCACTTTGGCCTGCAGACTATTGAGGGCTGAAGTCATGACAGAAGCCCGATTGTATGGTTGAGCCTCAAAATTGTAGCCCAGCATGTTTTCATTCAATACTTCAAAAACAGATTGAGCATCTCGCCCTTCAGAAACAAAGAAAAACCATAAAACGCTACTGCACTATCAACATAGTGAACGGTGACACGGAGTTGGGCACGGAAAACAATATCAGTTGTTACTGAAACTCCTCTCTGATCTCATCAGGAACAGTGGCTGCAAGAGCAGAGATCAAGTCATTTTGGACAAAACGACACATTCCAGAAGCACAGCTGATGATTGGAATTGTGTGGCAAGGCAGTCACATTAGGTAATGTTTCTGTTGGATGATTCACTGCTCTCATCATGCCCTCTAAATGATAGCTCCTGCCGACAGAACAAGGAAGCCACATCAATAAGGCGGTTAGGAAGGCCGTGTTTTGTGTGACTGTTTCATTTTGCTTGGCCACTTGAGTGCGAACACCTTGATTCCGTGCTCAAGCCTAACCCTAACCCTGCCCAGAAAACTTGACCTTGCACATGTACTCAGATGTTCATTGGTCTTTTCATGCTTTTTATATGCACAGTCAAATTTAGACAGATCCCCAAAACCAGACAAGACATCCCTGAGAGGGTTTTATCAAGAGGCCTGGCCAACAGGACAGTGTTTGTCATAGCGCCTCCAGTTAGCCAGATAACTTTGTCATAGCAGGAGAGCTAGAACACCTCTTACTTTTCCTTGCTTTTTGCAGCAAATCAGTCTTAGGTGTTGGTCTTTCCTGCTAATTCTAATGCTAATTCTTAGTTTGTCCATGTAAGGAAGCTTATCAAATCGCTTTGCTAAAATTAATTTGGCAAAATTAATTCAGCATTGTCTGCTATCATGTGCACCTTGCTAGCTGGCTAGTTCAGTCCAGCCGAGCCAAAAGTATGAACGACTGGACAAACTACAAAAACCATATTAAAACAAGGATATTTTGAAATTATGTTAAACTGATACAAGTAAATCCTATGAGTGTTTTATGTACAGAGTAAGAAATGAGCAATAGAAATGACCACACTGTTTCATCAAGCAAATACCAAGAAGTGTTTTCCAGTTTGTCTTTCCATTTCACCTGAAAAATTCATAATGGAACTGAGGTGTAACGGTGTATGTCTCAAATAACTGTCAATCAAAAATAGATTCCGTCTTTTGACTTATGCTCTGATCATCATGCTGATGCCCAGCGTCCCATCCACTACTTCTGTCATATATATATATATATATATATATATATATATATATATATATATATATATTAGTTTCGGTTCCCCGCCACCCTTTCCAGATTGTTCCTTCCTTGCTATGCTAATAAGATTTACAAGGTATCTTCATCTTTCATGGTTTTATTTTTCTCCTGCTGAAACATTTATGGGCATTCATAAAAAAACACACCATTAGGGCTGAGGGGCTCTGCAGTACCGTAAGTGTGCTGTTAATAAATCATGTTTAATAAAGAGAGACACGCAAACAAGGCCCCCGTCATCGTCTAAACACAGCAAGCATGGCTAGTTAGCAACATCTGGAACCAACACAACAACGCTAACGCTCCTCAGAAATGCACCATGTCTGGTGAAAGGAGAGAGCTTCAGGGATTTGATGGGCGACGCCCAGAGAGGGGGGGGTTGTGTTTGACTTTAAGTGTCTGAGTACCTACATGGATAGAAACTACAGCAGCAGTAGGATGTGAATTTTACCTGCACCATTACTGAACGGTGTGTCATGGATGGATGGATGGATGGATTGCATCATTTCAGACATGATTCTATATTGATTACAAAAGAAAGATAAATTAAAGAGTTTCATTATTTATTAATTCCTTATCAAATTACCAAATTTTTCTGCTCATTTTAGCAAATAAAATGATTCTTTGTGTAGTTTGTATCATTTTTAAACATTTATATACTATTATGAATATATTTTATACACTTTTGATTGAGGAGATGCAAATATGCATTTAAATTGTATAATTTTTGCTAAATACAGAGCATGCAAAATGTAGGCGCATGCTCTGTATTATGTGTAAATGACTGAATAATCCACTGTACAGTGAATGCCGTGAAATCAGGGATGTGAACAGTGGTGAACACCTACAGGAGTCCAGGACAAAGATGGTTTTGTGTTCAGTGTTTAACGGCTTGTTGGTGTTCTCTCTGCAGATGGAGGTGGATGCAGACGATAAGCGCCATCGCATCCGCTCCAAAGGTATCGGCACCAACACACACACACACACACACACACACACACACACACACACACAGCAGGATGACCTTCACTGTCCCTGCACAAGCATTCACATGGGCAGGCACACGACAGACACACCATTACACAAACCGCAGATGGACACAGTTGAGTTCACATTCCTCACTGCTCTGGTCCTCCTTTGTTTTAACTTCCTATACATTTATAAAACATTTCAAATTGAAATGTATTAGAAAGTGAACAAATACACATCTGATCCTACAGAACATGAGTGTGAAAAGTAAAAAAAACGTTGATTCTTAAGTTTGTGAATAGGACAAAACACAGTATTTCAGTGTATAATTGTGTCAGCAGCTTCATGTTAAATATTGATATAAAAAACAGGCTACATGAGAGAGGATGGAAACCAGGCATTTCACCTTCTTTCTCACCAACTGTGTTGTTTCTAGGCAGCAATGCTCTGATCGGAGGAGGTTCAGTCACTGTAATAAAAAGAGCCACGACACCCCAATTTGTTCAAACTTCAAATGTCCTGCAGCAACACTTTTACTTTTTAACCAGTGATGCTGCAGTGACAACACACTGTGTCTTACATGTACAGTAGACCCGTGGTGTGCAGAGGGAAACCTTAGGCGTACGTCATACGTGGTGCACACTGCTATAGGTTGCTGTGGTGCACACTGCTATAGGTTGCTGTGGTGCACACTGCTATAGGTTACTGTATAAACCTACAGGAATCAGCCCAGTGGACACTTTCGCATTAAAATTCAAGTGAGGAGTTTTTAAAGGTGGATGGAACTAAAGTGTGGAGCGGGATCACTTCAACACCTGAGGTCACCTTGTTCATCCCTGAGAAAAAAACAAGTGAACCATTTTGGATCACATGTGTAACTAAATTAACTAAAATCTAATTCAAAATAATTAATAATTCCAACTAATGTAGAGAAATTTCCTTGAAGTATATAA
This sequence comes from Antennarius striatus, assembly GCF_040054535.1. Classification (NCBI taxonomy): domain Eukaryota; kingdom Metazoa; phylum Chordata; class Actinopteri; order Lophiiformes; family Antennariidae; genus Antennarius; species Antennarius striatus. Next base: position 704,420 of record NC_090792.1, read on the forward strand.
TTATGGTATATAGTAATTTATTGCTATATATAAAATATATATACAGTGTATATATATAATATATATGTTACTATATATAGTACTATATGTGTGTGTGTGTGTGTGTGTGTGTGTGTGTGTATATATATATATATAACTATATTACTATATTACAGTATATATATGATTTTATGTAACAGATAATCTACCATATTATTATATATTATGTATATATACAGTGGTACCTCTACTTATGAAATTAATTGGTTCCGGAAGAAATTATGTAAGTAAAAAATTACGTAAGTAGAGACGCGTTTTCCATGTAAATGCCCTAACCCGTTCCAAGCCCACAAAAATTCTGACATAAATGTTTAATGAAGCATAAAAATGCATCAAAACATGTAACAAATACATGTTACAGTTAGATTATTACACAACAAAAGAGAGTTGTGCAAAATGTAAAAAAACAAAGAATAGAGTAAAGAATAAAAATGCTGGTCATTTACCTTTTAACTGCTGTCCTCATTGTTTTTTGCCCTCTTTGGTTCATGCCCTCTTGCCCCACCATGAACAACAGAGTGAATTCCAGTCCTCCTTCTGAACTTCTCCAACCACCCACGCAACGCCTTAAACTCCTTAAACTTCCTTTTGTTTTAATAACGTGGTGATTGTAGATGCATTACGGCCATATTCTTTGGAGAGATCAACCAAACGCATCCCTTTTTCAGGCTTTTCTATCATCTCTTGGTTTGTTTGTCAGTCCAGAAGAGCGCAGTCCTAGGAACAGATAAGATACTGACAGAACCCTCAGACTCCCAGGCCTCTGGTAGAGGACCCGAGCTTGAGGATGACACACAGATACCACCCCACAAGGGTGAGAGGGACATTATATATATATATATATATATATATATATATATATATATATATATATATATATATATATATATATATATATATATAATATATATACTGAAATATTACTATATAATTGGAAGAGGACTATATAATAATTATATTACCATATCTATTACTATGTTACTTTATAAAATATAGTAATAGTACTATATTTTATAGTATTATAGTTTGAAGGCCATCCTGTCGTCTTTGACTCACGAGCTGAGCCAAGAGGTTAGCTCTACACTGAGTACTGAGGGGAGCGTCAGCTGAACTTTGATGACCTTTCATGTTGAATGGTGAATGGTAGTGCAACAAATGACATCTTGTGAAGGATGTGTTTGCACCAATCTGATATAAAACTAGCACACGCTGACCAGCCTCACTGCCCTAAAGCATAAGAAAGAAAAGACTAATCAAAGACTGTTTTGATCCATATTTTAGTTGGTCTATCCTCAGTCCATGACTGAACAAAGACCAGGTGGGGACCAGTGTTCCTACACCAGGAGGATCAGAGTCTTTGTGAGCCGTGTGCTGAAGGCCGAGGCCTCCGTTTGATTGCGTTGTCCTCCCCAAGAAAGAACAAACGTGTGACTGGAGGACTGACGGACGTCTTTCATGTGGCCGATTCAGAAATGACTCTCATCTCTGATTCTCTGCTGCTTAAGACTAGAAGATCCAACAGTTTACTAGATACCAGCAAGTTTTAAACACATTTTAACATCTCAAAAATCTACAGGTCTTGTCAGACGCGATACCTTCACCTCCACCATCAGGTGGTTAAAACTATCTTCTTCTGAAGTCATTCTAAATATATCGTGAAATTGGCTAATTTCTGTTGGAATGCTGCTGTCATCTTAAATTAACTTTTTAAAATGCTTTTATTATATAGACAAATATGAATGTCCTTCTTGGGCTCAGTGAGGCAGCGTGGTGGGGTAGTTGGTGTGAAGGTCCTCAGGAGCCTCCTGTGTCAGTTTGCATAGAATTGAGACTCTGGTCACACATTTTTAACAAACCTTCTCCACATCCATGTTCTAGACAGATTAATAGTCTACATGATGACAAACACGAGGTCATTTATTTCTATGAAGGTCTGTCAGAATGATGAACCAATCAGAGCCTGTGATTTACCTGAGTCTCTCTCTCTCCTTCCCAGTGCCTGTGGATCCAGCATTAACAGAGCTTTTCAGGTCAGTGGAATTGAACAACTGCATTGCTTCACACACACACATACACACACACACACACACACACACACGGAGAGAAAATATCTAGAGTCTGAACACACACACTCCTACACAAAACAAACACACAAAATTGGTGTGGTGGTGTGTGAGTGCTGGTGGAGGTCTCGTCAGACGGCCCGGATCAACTGTCGCTTATTACCAGCCAGTCGCTGCGGCGTGTCCTCGTCTGTTTGACGGACCAGCAGCCCCCCCAGCCTCCTCCTGTCCGTCTCTTCCCTCTCTTCACATTCAGTCTGCAGATTTCTTTTTCTTCAGCCATGAAGGCTACGGACGGATAGACGGACCTCTGTTCCTCCCTCTCTGTGGACGTCTTCAGTATCACAAAGACGATAACAGCAGAGGAGAAACAAGCAGCACCAAATTATTTCTTCCCTCCAGTTAATACAATTTCCTCACATGAAATATTAAAGACGAGGGTTTTCTCCTCTTTTCATGTTCCAACCAGACAGGCTAAATAATTCTGTTTCTGTCTCATGCACTTGATGATAATTAGCATGATAGCCAATTATCAGTTCATTACCCATTCAGCTCTACTGTTTCTCCTCCTGCCTCAAGTTCTCGTTGGGTGATTCGAGTGGGCGGAGCGTTCACCGCAACTTTATTGGCTTTTTTGTCAAACCAAAGTTTATTCTCACTCCTTTTCTTAAAAACTCTTGATAATCTGGGAATGCAATCATGTGATGACCAAACTAAGGTTAATAATAATGCATATCCAATACCATTCTTCATCAGCACACATGAAGTACGGTTATAGATGTTATTCAAGGGTCTCCTGTCTATTACCTCTCTGACCATTCAGCTTCACACACTCATGGACACACACACTGTGTTTGATGCAAATAGAATGTAAATGAGCAGCCAGCTCACACTAGTCATCATCAGGAGGGTCCAGTGTGTTGGAAGCTTTCCCACAGGAAGTAGCAGACAGGAGGGAGTGTCTGTACGTCATCAGAGCGTAGACTAGACGCTCCAATCAGCCGGTCTGCAGCGGTACGTCTGTCTGATCACGGCAGCAGAATCCACAGGCGAGAGAGTTCAGGTCTGACTCAGTTACACCAGCGGACCCGACCGGCCCTGAAGCCCGTAATTGGTCTCTATGGTATTCTTCAGCTTACAGGCAGTTTGACATGCAAGTGTCAAGGGCAGTGACTATGTGCTGGAGCAGACAGGTCGTCTCAGGTTGACTTGAGCATTCAGGCTCACAGTCCTGAGGACACTCGGCAGAAGCACACACAGCTATGGAAGCCTTCAGTCCGACACCACCTGCACGTCTTCACACTGTTCACCAGAGTCAGACAGGACGTCTCCAACATGCCTGCAGACGCTCTGCAGAGTGTTTCATGGAAACAGTCCTGGTCCGACAGTGTTCAGTAAGAGAAAAGACAGTCAGGGATTAGTCAGACCCTGCTTCCAGTCTTCTGCTTTCTCTACTGGTTATTGTTAAATTGTTAGAGGTCAAAGTGAGGTCATGGCAGTGATGACAGTAGAGGACACACTGAAGGCGTTCAGTGGGATGTGGTGCTGGAGCTGAAGTCACCGGAGCAGACCGACGCTCCTCCCTCTACGCCATGAGTCCTGACTGGGTTCTCTCTGCGCAGTGACTCAGCTAAACAATCTGAAAAGTTTAAGTCAGATTATCGACATTCCAGGCGCAGCCCTCAGAGAGTCTGTCAGGGCCGTAACGACGCTCAGACGGTCTCAGCAGAACCTTTCCTAACGTTTCTTAACGTTGGCTGAAGTTTAGCAGCCTGCTGACTCCGTGGACACGGTGTCGTGAAGGAGTCCTGAAGTCCACCTCCACCCGCGTTTGGATCCGGGTGTGAGTCAGGTTCACCAGACTAACGGAGGCCGCCGTTCGTTCCACACAGATGTTTTAATTCCCCTTCTCTTCCTGGCCGTGTGCGGCGTCACCTCCTCCACCAACTGGAGCGTGGGCTGTTCATCGTCCTCTACGTGTCTTTGTAAGTTGTTTCCACCCAGTAATGTGTACATTTAATTTCGTCCTTGGCGGTGTTGGGGGTGGTTGCAGCTAAGATAAGGGCTTTTGCCTACCTATACATCAATAAATAATATCCCACCTGGAAGATTACTGTGTAGCCTTTAGCTGATATTCATAGATAGTACAAGATGTACTCTCCCTCCTTCTCTCGGCAGTCTTTCACCCCTTTTCCCATTTTCCATCATCTTCACCTCCTCCGTTCTCCTCCCTCCCTCTCTCTCTGCTGCCTGCAGATAGTAATTAATCAGGGGATCGATGTGAAGCCTATCTCCAGGCTGAGGCGTCTATAATGTCGATAATGCTGCTCAATGGCCTCTCCCCCCGGAGAGCTGATAGTCTTCAGGACCAACAGCCTCGACTTTACACGGAGCAGCATGGGCTGCGTCAGATAGGCTGCTGTTGTTGTGTGTGTGTGTGTTTGTGACAGCGTGTGTCGGTGTGTGTATACGTGTGTGTCCATGAAAGCGTTCACTCACATGTGGAAAAGACAAATACAGAAGGGAGTCGTACTGTTGCATCGATAGCAGGTAGACTGTAGCGAGCGAAGATCCGAGTGTGTCTGGTTTAAAGACTGAAGCTGGATGTTTCTTCCAATCTGGATGGGATGCTTCTGAAACTGTTGGCCCAGTTTGCTGATGATAAGCTTAAAGCTGAGCAATGAAAGTTATAGATAATGTAAAACTTTGAAATAAAACAATACCTTCTTTTCATATCAGAAAAGTGCCTCTACCTTTGTCTTGCTGACATGCATTCATGGCCAGCAGGCCTGGATCCAACAGTCTGAGGTCTGCTGACGTAGATAGCAGACACCAGCTGATTCACTGGGACAATTAATTTTTCTCCAGTAAAAACTGCCTTCCTAAGAATAAGGAATGGGACCATTTTATGTAACTGACTGATTCTTACAATGGAAGCAAAGGATGAAGGATCGGTATCTCTTTCTGGAAGCTGGTGATCGCAAAACCCAGGTGTAGTTTATTCACATTAATACTCTAAGCTGAGATTTTATTTCAAAATAGGTCCAACAATAGTGTTGATATATTTATAATGAAAGTAAATACTGAAGTCATTGTCAGTGCTCAGTTTGCAGAGTCAAGACCCAATTCAATATTATCAAAGGTCTTTTTAGATGTAATATGTTTAGATTAGATTTAGGTTTAGGCACCAAAAACTCATAATTTATGTATAAAAATGACCCACTGATTTAACGTTAAATTACCTGTTATTTCTTTCATAAATTAAGGCTGTTAAAATTGAAAATGTTATGTGAATATGACAAAAATAGCTCACCTGCCCTAATATGTTATTTACTAAATTTGTCATATGCTCATATTTACATTCTCTCACACAAACACACACACGCACACACACAAATCATAATCAATAAGGACTGCGTTGACGTGACACCAGTGTGTGTGACGCTGTGAACAGCCGATGTGTTCCTCGTGTTGAAGTGATGAAGGTTTAATTCTTCCTGTCTCTCACATCATAACCAGGTCCGGGTTATAAAACACAAAATAAACCACAACCACAAATCTTCTGATGGAATTATTGATTAAATCTAAACTAGGTAATTCATTATGAATTCAATCAGTCCAGTGTTTAGAGAATCAATATAAAAATATGGACACAGTGTTTTCTCTTAAGCCCATAAAACAACGGTTCAGAGCTGTCTGCCTTAAACAGTGTGATCAACTCAAAAAGAGGCACACATGGTGTCAGTCATCTGATCCACACAAGAGGATCCAGTCTGAATCCAGAACATCAAGAAATTAAATGAAGTTTTATTAATGCTTTGGGACTGAAAAACCAAGGTCAGTTAACCATGAAAATGCCGAATCTCATATATTTTATAACAAAAAGACGGTTTTCTACCACACCATCCCTTCTCATTCAAAGCTGCAATTACATGCTTGAATTTTCTTCATGAAAGAAAAAAGCACAGATAGCTTGAACCGCGTCCCCCCCCCCCTCAGTGAACCTCCTGACGGGTTTCAGAGGCGGGGTGAGGTGTGGGAGAGGCTGCGCTCACAGCATCAACACTCCCCCCACATCTCCATTGTCATTTGCATATTTACAGTCTGCCGTGCTAATCATGTTTATTGGGGTGTACGAGCGCTGAGGATGAGGAGGATGGCTTTGCACCACAGACGGCACGGCCGAGGCAACGGCATAAGAATTGCCCCAAACCCTCCATTTCTGAAAACGTACGGCTTCCGCAGTAATCCAATTTCAAAAGACAAAAGAGCCGTCTTACATAACCAGAACGGCAGCGGCTTTGGCTAATGATGGTGTTAATGCACAGCGAAGAATCCTCTGATTTTACACCAAGATTGTTAAGGATGTTATTGGGCTCAGTGTGTGCAGCGTGGCGACATTAGGAGGTGTTATAACCCCCCATACGTGCAGGGTGAGAGATAACTGCTCTGCAAAAATAAGGAGTTTGTTCATTTGACTGCATGTATAAAAATATTTTGTGTGAAAGCCATCAATATGTAAAGAATGTCAAGGTGAACGCTGGTGCCTGAGGCTGACGGGCAGACGTAAATATTCACTCCCTGATTTGCATTAATCACAAAAATCCACGTGAACGCCATCCAGATGGTTTCACCTTGAACACGTGGGTTTCATTGTGTCCTGGTGCGCTCCCTCGCACTAGAGCCCCTCTCCTTCCTCCTGTCACATTCCTGCTCCCATACAAAAGACATATGGTCGTCCTCCGTCGCCAACTGGCCGGATGAGGGGGGCGTTTGCTCCTGGCCCCCGCTCTAATCGCCGGTGTCGGCGCTGAAACACGGCCGGACACAAAATGATCAAGTTAATGAAACGTTTTAATTATTCAACATAATTGTGGAATGTGACGAGCGTGTCGGTGAGTCCCCGGCCCGACTGCTCGCACGAGGTGTCTTATCTTCACACACACACACACACACACACACACACACACACACACACACACACACACTGAACGCGTTCCCTGGTGTTCTTCCTCATCCTTATTACTCACCATTCTCTCCAACGGTAAGACAAGGCAGATCGGTCTGTCTTCTAATTACTTGACCTTGTCTGCATGGGGTCATTACTCTGGGCCCCCCCACCACCACTGGTCTGATCTCCTGCAGCCGTTCTGAGCGTTACTGGGGGGCTGATGGGCACCAGATCGATTCTAAGGAAGCACCGACGAGAGAAGGGGAGAGAATTTTCTCTGGTTCTGTCCGTTTAAGCCGACACACAACCCCCCCGCCCCCCCACATTAATGCCAGATAATTAAAGAGAGCTGGAACACGCATGAGGATCGGTTCATCAGCATGCCTGACGCCGTCTCCCCCCCTCCCCCCCGTGTCTGGTCACCTCTTCCTTCCAACTCGCCCCCACATTCCCCTGCTCTCCTGCTTCCTGCCCCCTTTTCATTTCCCTGCCCCTCCCCACACCCTCCATCTCTGCTCTTTTCCTTCCTTCCCTCTTTCCTTCCTCCCCCCCCCCAGCTCTCTGGCAGAGCTAATTCCCTCTTCAGATGGTGCGCTTCTCATTTGCATATTTATCAAAGTGTTTGGACTATCCGACAGAAGCTGTAGGAAGGTGGGTCATTAATATGTTAATTACCCCCCCCCCTTTTAGGCAGTGGCACACCATCCACCCTCCACCTCTGCTTCATACATAGCCTCTGAATATCTGAGCGCCCTCAGCCGCCCTGCTGATGCTGTGGGGGGGCTGTAGGCAGACACACACGGGGTGGGTGGGTTCCTGCTATCTGTACAGGGGGGTATTTACATGTGTGCACTCACACCCCCAGCAGCCTTCAGTTACATGTACAGTTATGGATAGGGGTGGAGCCAGATCATAGGAGGCCCTTAATAGACCTGGTTCCACGCGTCCCTCCGATGGAGGACTGCTTGATGGTAAGAACACTCCGACGCCAGCCGTCATGATGGAAACACGTCCTGACATTTCTGTTTTCCCAATGATCCCGTTTCTCCTTTCCTGCTACGTTTCCCACCTTTTTCCAACAATGTCTTTGTTTCCATCTGTTCATGAAACACACCCTGGCTGATCCATCCTGTGGATCTCCTCTGGAGACCACCTGGACCATGATTTCATTACCACAGTATTCTCTCACACCTTCGTGTTTGCACCAGCATCCCCGTGTCTCATGAAACTCTTGGTCCAGCTGCTGGAAGCTTTGCAGGTTATTAACAGTTGTCCTGACTATACTTCTGTTTGTCACGATGCGCGAGCTGAGATGTTGTACCACAGGAAACTCCCTGCGCTGGTGGTCGTTTCCTGGATTAATAACAGTCATTAGTAAAGTAAGAAACCGGCTTTTGGTAACAGAACTCACAGAGTTGATCAGCTGTCCAGGTTAGACTGACTTCCATAGGAAAGAATCATGTCATCAGCAAACCACAGTAGTTTGTGTATTTGGAGACGTTTTCTTTCTGCTCACCCCAGCCAGCGTTACTGGAGGTAACATGTTCAATCACCTGTTAGCCTCCCTGTCTTTTCTTTTACTCTATACAGGCCAGAGAGCCGTGTCTGTCTGTCTGTCTGTCTGTCTGTCTGTCTGTCTGTCTGTCTGTCTCTCTCTCTGTCTCTTTGTCTCTTTGTCTCTTTGTCTCTTTGTCTGTTCCTGTAAAGATTGTTGAGTTCAGTCCAAAACGGACATCCAGATCCAGGGACTCAATCCTCCAGAGAGTCTTGAAGAGTTTTGAAACACAGATCTGACATTGAGGTTTGTTTCTTTATTTTGCACTGAAAATGTCTCCTCTTGAAAGGAGATATATCTGGGTATGATTTTATTTTTTCTGCTAAGTTGAACACAATTGGTTCAAGAGGAAACCATTTTTTGTTGCATTCTCTTTATCATTCCTGTGTTTTGTTTTGTTTTTTGTGGCCAACATGTATAAAAAATGAATTAGTCAGCTATTATTTTTCCTGCTTTCTCCAGTGAGGACACATTCAGTATAAGGTTCAAATGAAAATCCTGATAAAAAAAATACTGATTTATGGGTTTAGGGTTCTAAAGAGAGTCGGGTTCCATCAAACTGAATAATAATAAGAGCTAGTGATACAGCAGCAGGATGGATGCTGACCAGAATGCTAACTGTTGTTACAATGAAAGCAGCAACCAGCAAGACACGGGCCTAAACTGGTTTAGAACCAGCGCTGGACCAGTGGTTGGATTCAGCAGCTAGATCAAGATGAAGATAAATGTTAACCAGGCAAAGGAGCTGATACCAACACGTGTGTTAGTCACTGAACACATGTATGTATGCATGTATGCATGCATGCATGTACGTATGCCATACATATGTATATACATATGTATAACTGTACATATGTATATACATATGTATGTGTGTCATTATTCTCACCTTGGCATCACTGGGACATAAAATGTTAGCTTAGCTGCAGGCAGTAATTTTAACTAAAGTCATGTAGCTAAATTTGATCTTAATTAGCTTGCTAGCTACCTCTGCTGTAATGTACCACTAGCTCAACTGTGAAGCCCCACAACAGTAAGTAATGCTAACCCACCAGTGAGTCTGAGGCATTAAGGTTAGTTGACTGATTGAGTGATTGATTGATTGACCGATCGATCGATTGATTGATTGATTGATTGATTAATTAATAGTAACCCACTAGTGAGTCTGATCCGTACTTCCATCACACGTCTAGTCGTGGTCTTCAGCAAACAAAGCCCAACAATGAAGAACGTCTCCCTTCATGATGCGAGGCAGCAGCGATGTTGATTCCCGTGTTGTGCAGCGTGTTGTTCTCGTGTCACTCTAAGTAAGGTGATTACAGTAACTGCTGTGTGTAAAGGCTGTAGGGTCATTAGTGAAGCCACTCAGCTGAAGGAGCGGGACGTCTTCTTGCTCTGACGTCTTCCTGATGAACAAAGGTTAATGGGTCCTCTCTGCGTCGCTGTTGTTCCACACTCGGCTCACAGTGATTGAATATTAGTCATCGTTGATACAGGTGATTGACTGCCACGCTTACAAGATGCGACTGCACTTGACTTCAATTAAAACTGACAGAGGTACAAAGCAAAGGTTTGAATAAGGCATCTTGGGAATTGGAGTCCATGGTCGACCCTGTTTTATGGTTTGTTATTTCAACTTTTAAGTGTGAATATTGCACGTAAGTCAAGCATTTATTCAGTTATACGCTGTCAGATAATGATCAGTGGTTCTGGAATAAAAGGTAAGTGTGTAAATGAATGAAAATGTTCTGTTCTTCAGAGAGTCAACCACAGACTGCATGTCTTCTGAAGTAGGCTTCAATAATTTAACCTGTAGAGTGAACACTGACGAACTCTCACAACATTCCTGCTCATCTCCTCTGATTTTAGCTTTTTTAGCTTCAGGACTTTTCCAACACCTCCCTCACTGCCTGCTTACGTAAAGCTGTCTTCCTTTTAATCTCCTTCTCTCACCTCTAATGGTGGAATCAGGAGACTAGACTGTGTCGCTGGGCTTGGGTAGGGTATTCTGTCTGGATAGGGTGGTCTATCTGGGTAGGGTGGTCTATCTGGGTAGGGTGGTCTGTCTGGGTAGGGTGGTCTATCTGGGTAGGGTGGTCTATCTGGGTAGGGTGGTCTGTCTGGGTAGGGTGGTCTGTCTGGGTAGGGTGGTCTATCTGGATAGGGTGGTCTATCTGGGTAGGGTGGTCTATCTGGGTAGGGTGGTCTGTCTGGGTAGGGTGGTCTGTCTGGGTAGGGTGGTCTGTCTGGGTAGGGTGGTCTGTCTGGGTAGGGTGGTATATCTGGGTAGGGTGGTCTGTCTGGGTAGGGTGGTCTGTCTGGGTAGGGTGGTCTGTCTGGGGCGGTGTCTGTCACAGACTGCCACTTCTTGGTGCGCTCCTCAATGTGTGAACGGTGTTTTCAGTTATTCTAGAAACCCACTGAACGGAGGAAAGCGGACAGGGGGCAACAGTGTTGAATAGATGAGACAAAGGGGGTGGGGAGCCCTCATCCTCTGAACAGCTAGACATCCTCACAAACCCAACCGACCATGCTTGGATTCGTGTCCCCTCCTCCACATTGCGACGGCGTTCAATCGGAAGCAAACAGGGAAGACTTAATAATTAGCTTCAGTTTGAACTGAATTTCCTGGGCGGGGGACCTGATTGACAGATTGCATCCCTGGTGTCAGGAGGGCAGCCACACCTATGCTGACTGCGGCAGAAATTAAAGAACAGCAGGAGCTAAATTACACCTCAGTGAAGACCTCTGGTGAGAGGACACGGGGGGGGGGGGCATGATGAATGAGGAAAGGATGGGAAGAGAAGGGTAGAGGGTGAGTCGTGTGGGAGCGTGGGCATATTGGAGGAGTGGCTCGCAAATGCATCTGTAGACACACACACACACACACACACACACACACACACACACACACACACACACACACACACACACACAGTGAGAGCAGCAGGCTGCTGGCTGAGTGCTACAATGATTCTGGCGGTAGGAGCTCCTGGAATGAGGAGTGTCGTCAGTGTGTGGGATCTTCGTGCTCATCTTAAGAAGACGAGCTGATGGACGGGGTCCACTGCGGTCTCTTTACACAGCTGCACTCTGAACCCTCCAGATATGGTGAAGCATAGGTCTGCTCCCATCTAAAAGCATTTTGAGTGTATCATTGATCATGTGTCTCAGCTCCGCTGTTCCAAAGTCTATTCAAAAGATGTGTGAGTGTGGAGCACAACGCTGTCTGGTTACACGTATGACCACAGGAACATGTTAGCTCTCCATTTGGAATGAAAAATTATGCAAAGTATTATCAGGTAAAAGACTAAAAAACCTCAGGTATGAATATGAATATGTATGAATAATATAAAGGAACCAGTTTTGGATTTGTTGATGGCACTGAGCTTATAACATGTTTACTGATCACAGTTGAGTGAATTCTTAGTTCGTGGGGGGGGGTCATACATAAATACTTAAATAATATACATACATATTAACATTTGCAACATATGAAATTTACATATTCACATATTGTAAACATATTAACATATATCATATTATCAGAAATTTACAGTTATATTTACACATCAAAAATATACACTACAGACTTGAGATTACATTGTTCATCCAGAATTACAATGTTTTGTTCTGTGAGTTCTGTGAGTGGTCTGCTGGGAGGACTGCTGGTTGTATAACCTGACGCCCGTGGGCAGGAAGGACCTGCGATAGCGTTCCTTCACGCATCTTGGGTGAAGGAACCTATCGCTGAAGGAGCTCTCCAGTGATCTTAGTGTGCTCTGTAGAGGGTGGGAGTTGTTCTTCATCATCGATGACTGTTTGGCTGTCAAACTGTCTGGTGTAAAAAAAAAACTCATTTCGATGGAGTTTACTTTTAACAACCTGTTCCACTCCGTTCCACTGAGAACACAGGGTAATAGATTGAATTTAATTATATTAAAGTGACCCAAGAAGAGCGACCTCCTCATAATGAACACTGTAAAAACTCACCTATTTGCTGTTTGTCTGGTTCTTTAGTCTTTATACTCCAACACTCAAATATAGAAAAAACATGCATTAACATAGAGTCTATAGAATATATCAGCATTATGACGTGCTAGTAGTTCATTAGTTGGTAGAAGCCAGTCAAAAAGATGCTCAACATCCCCTTCATATTGACCATTAGAACTGTAGTCATTAGGCTTCAAGAGATGTGCTCCTAAAAGTTAAAAAGTAACACCATATTCATACTTTATGCTATTAAATTCAAATTTGGACCTTGGAATTTACATTCACTCCCAGTCAAACCAGGGAGCTGCTGTTGGGGGTGGGGGCATGATGCAAAGGAAAGATTATACGGTCTGTGGGCTGCTTTCAATCATGTCTCTAGTATCAGTTTCAATTAGTCGTATAAGCTCACTAGACTGGTGCACCACGTGTGGATTAATAAGTTGTCTTTGTCCCTATAATGTTAATGAAGCCCATGTGGAGGAGCGTCTTTAGTTCTTACATGAGGCCTCTGTGCCTCTGACATATGAATACATTTATGGGAATTTAAAAAAATACAATAAACTAAAAAAATCTGGCATCACCTGTGATGAGGTCTTGGAGCCGAACTCCTGTCATGCTTTGCTGTTTTGGCTGAAGTCCATCTGAATGTTTTTAAACGTCAGTTGTCTGATTGGAGTTCGGTTCCTGTTTACACCGTCACTTCTTTTTCCAGCCTTCCCTACATGATGGAAGCCTCGTTCCTGTAACAGCAACACGAGCTCTGGTTACATTTGTGGTCTCACAAATACAAGACTTATCAAGGAGAATAAAGGAAGTGGTTTCATCTAAAGTAGGCCGGGAAAGCAGCAGATGATGCCAAACGTGCGGCTGCCGCTTGATGCTCCGCTAAGTGTTTTCTGCTGAGACGGAGTGTGTGCTCCAGGTTTACCTCCACCTGGGTTAAGTGGTGCCCGCCCGGCTTCAATGGGCCTCGACTGGAGCAGAGCCTCCAAACCGGCTCTTCACCTGGAGAGAGATGGGAAGGAAGGCAACACACACACACACACACACACACACACACACACACACACACACATGCATTCACACCTACATGGGCTCTGACACAAATGTAGTAATACAAGCCACACACACACACACACACACACACACACACACACACACACACACACACACACACACACACAGACAGCCTACTTCACATGTAGAGCAGCATTCCCGGCTGAGTGCCACTCTCCAACCTGGCAATTTCCACGGAAAGAGAATCCAGCTAAAGTACACAGGGCGCCATGCTGATTTCACAGCAGGGGGGCTGAATGGCAGAACGGCCTCACTACGGCTCTCGTTACTGATCCGGCAAGATCCAACTCATCTGTTTCAATAGCACTCTATCATTTGCACTCATGTGTGCGCATGCAGGTAGTCCTGTTTTTGTACAGTGTGTCTGCGGCGGCGTTGAGGCGTAAACACTGGTCATCTCATGGAGGGCACATTTACAGTGTTCTGTGCTTTAATCCAGTGGATGATCTCACACAAACTCATACGTTCTAACATTGAAGTCATGCAGAGAACCAGTACGTGTGTGTCCACACACACACTGCACCATCTGACAATGATGTTTTGGGTGACATTTAGTTTCTAGGTTACTCAAGATGCTCCCATAAATGAATCATGAGTAAATCTGTGAGGTGTGAATAATAGATGGGAGGAGAGGTAGAAAACAAAGGAGTGCTGTTATTATTTGTTAATAAGACACTCTGGAGCATCACTAACTAGATCTCATTACCACAATACACGTAGGTACGCGTGCACACACCGCCACACACACACGCACACACACTCTACATGCCAAACACATGCACCAGCCTCTCCTCCTGCATCACTATTTTTACCTGTGAAGCCTGTCGTTGCCTAGCACTCTGTAATTACATCCCACACTCCAGCGCCAGATGATTAGAAGCAATGATGGATGGGTTAACTCTGTCACCTAAAGATGCCTGGGTGCCAAACTAATTACGTGACGATACGTGTGTCATACGTGTGATAGCCCTCTGCCTCCTGCCGTAACGGTGAACAGGTGTGACAGAGGTGGACCGCGTGTCTGCTGTTAATCAACAGATAAGAGGTGATGAAGTAACTCAACTGTTGAGTTCTGCGGTTCTTACAATCAGCGTCTGATTCCCACCCCGTCGTCGCTGTCAGGAGGAGATAGCCCCGTGCTATCGGCCACGCATGGACCGTGTTCCCACGTTGAGACGACGTGATATTATTTGGGTCAGGAGATGGGGTGTCGGTGTCGCTCATATATGCAAAGTGTGTGACTGCAGTGTGTGTGTGTGTGTGTGTGTGTGTGTGTGTGTGTGTGTGTGTGTGTGTGTGTGTGTGTGTGTGTGTGTGTGTGTGTGTGTGTGTGTGTGTGTGTGTGTGTGTGTGTGTGTGTGTGTGTGTGTGTGTGTGTGTGTGCCTTTATGATTGCTACGCCTGCAGCCGGGGCTGTGGGCTGAGTAATTGCCTGTCTTGGTAGAGAGATCGCGGTAGCGAGCTAAAAGTCAAGTGCTCTCTTCCTGCTGTAGACCTCATTTGGATTCCACATTGCTAGCTAGCAAGCTAACGCCAGCCTTGGGCCTGTATTATTCATGGCATGACAGATAGCTCTCACTAAAAGCATTGGAAGTGGGCCAGGTGGTGATGGAGCGACCGGGGGAACCGGCAGAGCGTCTAGCTCACTCGTTACCTGGCAGGAGGAGCAGAGAGGCGAGGATACAGGACATCATGAAGGACAGGAAGTTGAAGATGGAATGGAGCGGTTTGAGCAGAAGCAGAGTAATGTGTACAGTAAATGGGACAAGAGGAGAGAATAGAGATGAAGAGGCTGAGGGGGTGAAAAGGGGACAGGAAGGTAGAATTATTGGAAGGAGAACATCGTCACTAGGAGATGCTAAAGCAGAGTTTGTGTCAGAGCGGGGATGAAAGGGTGAAGATGGAGAGAAGCCATTCACAGCGAAGGAGTCAGCGAGGGAAACCGTTTCAAACGAGGCCTGGAGAACAGGAAACAGGCAGACTTCCACCCCCACCCAGCTCAGCCACCCCTCTGCCTCCATGTGCACCACCAGATAAGGTTGCATTAATCAAAATCTGCCACTTCCCCTTCCAAAAAAACACCGTCTCTGCCATCAGCCCCCCTCTGTGAAGTATCTGTCACCGAAACGGAAATTTACATATTTAATGAGAGCACTTTATATCACCAAAGAGGCAGTGTGGGCTGAGGGTGAGAGGAACACAGTTGTTGGATGTGACAGCGCTGTCATTAGCTTATACACTTTATATCACACACAGCCTTTGGCTTCAGTTTGGCTCCGACACCATTGTTATCATTCTAACAGTGTGTTCAGGCTCAGTCCTGGTTCTGTACAGGAACAGCTACGTTCAACAGTAGTAATAATACCACAGAGGACGGGCCTGCTTCACTGAATGGAGACCAACGAGGCGTGTACGTTAATGTCTAATAATACGAGCTCCACACGGCTACAAACAAAATCAGAGCAACTGGAAATGACAGCAAATAATATTCCACCACAGAGAGGTTGAGCCTATGTCATGCATGTTCATAGCAGGCATCGAAGCGTAATAAAACCCCTTAAGTCACCTAAAGTCACTGGTTGGATCAAAGGACCCAGTAAGTAGAACTACATGAAGCACATGCTTAAATAATGGATGGTGGGGGCCACCTGCAAAAATATGGTGATCAACCACCTGAGTGTGACCCTAAACACCAATGTTCACCTGTGCAGCCATTGTCGTCATGGAGACGACCAGTGCAGCAGCTGATCTGAAAACACCGGTCAGCACCGGAGGCTTCATCAATACTGAGTTGATCACTGATTGGAGGAAAAGACCAGAAGACTGGAGACGGTCACAAGACACAGGGGGGGCTGGCCCCAGGCTGCTGGCTGTCCTGACCAGGGTGGAGAGGGGGGGTAACTTATGTGGACACACATCAGTTCCTGTTCTGTCCTCCTCCTGCGTCTTCTTGCCCTTGTTTTTTGTTGTTGCCCCTGACTCTGGAGGCAACATGAATGCGTCTGTCAGAGGTCACGTCTCATCACATGACTCGGTGTGTGACAAACCTTCTGTGGAGTGTGTATCCCATACGCTCGTCTCCCTGCAGTGTGTTCTGTCCTCACATAAACCGGCGCTACGACCCCCCCACTCTGAAAACATTTCAAACCCTCAGCGGCTGAATCTACAGCGGCATCATACGTGACGTCCTCGTCACGCCTCCTCTCTGGTGCCATTTGTTTGCTTATTCTCTTTGTATTTCTACCTTCTTTGTGGTGAGTAGCCCCTGGACCGCCTCCCCCTCACCCCCCCCTCACACACAGGTGGTGTCACCTCACCCCCCTCACACACACAGGTGGTGTCACCTCACCCCCCTCACACACACAGGTGGTGTTTACGGCTTCTTTTCATCCCTTTTTTCTTGTTTTTATCGCTGCCTCCCGGAGGAAAGGCATCATAGGGAATAACAGATCATGTGTGGGGGGTGGGGGTGTGCCACGGGGATGTGGGAGTGAAGGCGGGAGGTGGGGGAGGTTTTTTTTGGGGGAGGGGGGGGGCAGCTGCTTAAGGCCAGCTGTAGGCCGAGCACATTTTGACCTCTAACCCCTGAACCCCCGTAAGGCGTTCTCAATCCCACCCCCCACCCCCCGCCGGCCGTCCCCTCAGAGGAGCTGCCAAGTGGATTACATCAATGTCACAGAGCCCCTCCCTCATCTGCAGGGGAGATGGAGCCGGATGAACATGACGTAGAGCACGGCTCAGTGTGGGAGGAGGGAACGCGGCCGGAGGAACGGCCCCAGTCAGAGTGAAACTGATGCTGAGACATCTGTGTTTCCTGACAAACCTCCAAACCTCAGCTCCTGAGCAGGACAGCGAGTAGAATCCACCGCAGCGCTCAGCTCACCTCAGGGGGACGTTTACACGGGAGGTTTGGTGTTTGCTGGTTTGATCCCCAAGTCACCAGCCCCCCCACTCAGACAAGTGTAGAGACAGAATCCTCCTGAGGGAATAATAACCATAAAGTCCCAAAAAATGTCAAAGGAAATCCGTGAGATTTGACAGGACAGAAGTGCATGATCAAAATCAATCAATCAATCCTGTTTAATTAAATCTATCGTTTTTCACATCTTTGATCAGAATTACTGTGATGTCAGCGTTGGTGTGTCCGTCCGTTAGTCCACCGAATACCGTCACAACCGTTCAGATAGAAAGATGAAATAAAAGCACATGACTCAGGCAGCAATGGGGATGAAGATGAGATGATGACCTTGACCTTGAGAAAACTAGGTCAAGGTCAAATTCCAACTTTTGTACATTTTTTTACACGTATCTCAGGAACCGGATTAGAAAGACGAGAGAGGCCAGTGAGAGTAAGACCATAGATCAAAGCAAGTGATTTGATCAGTGACAGTAGGTCAGAGCACTAGCTTTGATCTTTGACCTATGCAGGTAGGTCAGGGTAACATTTTGAATCAGGGTGTCTCTGGTTGCTGAAGTCTGACTACCTTGTTTGGTTTTGTGACGGTAATATCGTTGTATTGCTACCAGTTTGACGTCTCATCTGGACCCTGCATTGATCCTGTATTCTGCCATTACATCAAACCAATGACCAGATAATTAAATGACACAATAATCAACAATGGAAATAATTTTTACAGCCCTACTTTTGAAACGTGTCAGTTTTTTTTTGGTGTTGGTGTTTTTTTGGTGTTGATTCTTTAATATAATTAAAATAGTTAAACTGGCAGCCATTAAAGATAGAACCAAAGCTGACACTAACACTGGCCTGTTGATCATTCTCATTGATCATTCTCACAGACCAGCTGGAAGGATGGTCTCCTCTGGAGCGGCTGCTGGACTAGCTGCTAACTCGCTGGCCTCTGAGTTGACTTGATTGATTGGAGTCATTACGCTGGTGGAGAGTCCTTACCTGCGTAATCCAGGAGTGTATTTAGACGGAGGATACCAGATAGTCGCATTACACTCCAGAAAATCTCAATTCCACTCCCAAATGATGCACTTATCAATAATTTACTTGATGCATCTTAGTTTTACAATATTTTCATTGATTTATAAAATAAAAAAGTACCAATAATATTAAAGCTAATGTTGGTAAGTGTTTTTGTATTGTTTGTGTTTCACTGGCAACAATTAATAGAGGAAAAAAAGAGAGAAGACGTGTCTGTGAAGGAGAACCAGTGGGCTCCTGAATGACCCTCTCACTTCCCCACACCTTCATTCACTCTGCCCTCACATCCATTGTTCTTCACCAGAGGCTTTCACTAGGATAGTTGGATATTAGTCGTGCAAGAATTTTAATTGTCGCTTTATTGGAGTAAGTCCTGTGAGTGAAGACAGTAATTTGATATGCTTTTACGAATTACATAATTCTGAAGATATGTCAGACACAGACCACCAACAGCCGTGTAAACCACACATTCAGTGTGGACATACAAGTGATCCAGCTCCAGCGTTCAGTGGGCAGTGGTGGAACAAGGCTGCAGGTACGAACATCATCACAGTCCAGGAGCCACACGGTGCTGGTAGCAAACAGCCTCTTTGTGGTGTCGACAGAAAGGCTTGAAGTGATCCAGCAATAAATAGTTCAATTTCAGCTCTTCATCTGTTTGTGAATGTGAAGGATGAATGAAAGAGGGTCACTGGATATTTGAAGGGTAGTGATAGCAGGGAGGTTAACAGGAGCTGGGTTTACTTTTAAAACCAATGTAAGTTTGGTTTTGTTAACTTTTAAGACACCATAGTGTTTATTGTATTTGTGCCGATACAACAGAATATATCAGTGTCGTCGGCATAAAGGAGGAACAGTGCATTGAGAGCATTTTGATCCAGATTGTTGAAGTATATTGTGAATAAAAGACGGTGAAGGTGCAGCTGAACAGTGAGCTAGCCTTACAGCTATGCGTGCTATCATTACCCATAATTATTCTGTCATGATAATGTTTCTTAGCAATAGCTCCTTAGCGATAGCCCCTGAGTCAAATGAACAACAGAGGGAAAGTCACTTCAGTTAGCATCATGAACACGCCTAAAGCGCTGAGCCTTAAACGTCCACGACGGCTTCATGACAGCCAGGTATTTGTTTTTGCCACACTGTGGCTTTTCAGAGTTATTTATGTATTTATTCATGTATTTATGTATTTATCAGACTAAAAAAGCAAAGGGAGCTGGTGGACCAGGGGACCAGATGGCCAGCTGGAGCTCTGGGCGTTCGGTCCATGTGTTGGTGCAGGAGGAGACCTGGAGGGAGGACGGGGTGGGGCTCTTCTCAGTTTAATGCCCCAGAATTTTTCTGATTTACCGCCGTCCTTCTGTCAGTTGTTTTGATGACCGCTGCTCTTAGCTGAGTCTGGGTTGGTTGTGCTACAGGTGTGACGGGTGGGGCAGGGAACGGACGACACTGGTTGTGTTACAGGTGTGACGGGTGGGGCAGGGAATGGACGACACTGGTTGTGTTACAGGTGTGACGGGTGGGGCAGGGAACGGACGACACTGGTTGTGTTACAGGTGTGACGGGTGGGGCAGGGAACGGACGACACTGGTTGTGCTACAGGTGTGATGGGTGGGGCAGGGAACGGACGACACTGGTTGTGCTACAGGTGTGACGGGTGGGGCAGGGAACGGACGACACTGGTTGTGCTACAGGTGTGATGGGTGGGGCAGGGAATGGACGACACTGGTTGTGCTACAGGTGTGACGGGTGGGGCAGGGAACGGACGACACTGGTTGTGCTACAGGTGTGACGGGTGGGGCAGGGAACGGACGACACAACAGCCTCAATCCTCCTGGGCGTGTCTGCTGGGCACCGACGGCGCTTCACTGCTTCACCTGAAACATGAACCCCATTGTTGGGACAGAAACACTGAATTCAGGATGTGAGGATCCACCCCCCCATGATGGGATGGTGTCATTTTTTTTGTCGTTAATCAAGCAGACGTGCAAGTCTCAACCCACACCCAAGTTTGTGTGTGTGTGTGTGTTGTGTGTGTGGGGGGGGGGTGAGGGGGGGGGGTGTTTCAGCAGCTGATATGTGAGCTGAGCCTGAGACTCCAGAAAACGCCCCAAATTGCAGCGTCTGCCATGTGCTGAGCCTCCTGCACCAAGACACTGTCTTTTGTTCTCCCCTGCTAGCGGGAGAAGTCTGACAGCTCTGAAATGAGCCTCACACACACACACACACACACACACCACACACACACACACACACACCACACACACACCACACACACATACACACACACACACCACACACACACACACCACACACACACACCACACACACACACACCACACACACACACACACACACACACCACACACCACACACACACACACACACACAGACACACACACACACCACACACACATACACACACCACACACACACCACACACACATACACACACACACACACACACCACACACACACACACCACACACACACACACACACACCACACACCACACACACACACACACACACACACACCACACACCACACACACACACACACACACCACACACCACACACACACACACACACACACACACACACACACACACACACACACATACACACATACATCTTTCCTTCTCAACTACTGTATAGATTCCTCGTTTTGCGGCGGCACACACACACACACACACACCACACACACATTCTCCAGGCTGCTGCGCCCTGAGCCTCCCCCCCCCACCTCTCGTTTTCTCTCCTTGTCTGCTTTCTCTCTCATTTTTCCTCACTTGCTGGATGTGAGGATGGCGAATCTCTCATGGATTTCTGGAGGGTATCACCATGGAGACGGGGCTCTGCCACACGTGTCTATAGATCCTCCTGCTGGGTAGGGGGGCACAGCCAGAGGTGGTGCATTCCCTCAATACAGAGAGAAACAAGCAGAGAAACACTGAGCCGGGGTCGACGGGGAGGAAGGATGTGGAAACACAAGTTGTTGAGAAAGGACTGAGTTAATATGTGTTCTAGAGTGTGTGTGTGTGTGTGTGTGTGTGTGTGTGTGTGTGTGTGTGTGTGTGTGTGTGTGTGTGTGTGTGTGTGTGTGTGTGTGTGTGTGTGTGTGTGTGTGTGTGTGTGTGTGTGTGTGTGTGTGTGTGTGTGTGTGTGTGTGTGTGTGTGTGTGTGTGTGTGTGTGGAGGGAAAAGGAACAACACGAGAGAGAACATGAGGTGAGGGTGAGACGGGAGGAGACGACGAGAGACAGAGGAGTGAAGATGCAGTGAGGAGGAAGAGGAGGAGGAGGAAGAGGCACAGCCTCGTCTGGGTGTCAGGGAGACAAATAGCGCGTGTTGCTAATGACTGGCTAAAGCTTTTGCCCCCGCTGAGAACAGCCGCTAATATGACTGCTAATAAAGGCGCCGTGGAACGCTGTCGCATTCCAGCAGTCGCTCAACTGTCACCCAAAATTAGCCAAACAGGAGCTCCCTCTTCCTCCTCCTCCTCCTCCTCCTCTTCCTCCTCCTCCTCCTCCTCTTCCTCTTCCTCTTCCTCTTCCTCTTCCTCTTCCTCCTCTTTCTCTTCCTCTTCCTCTTCCTCCTCCTCCTCCTCCTCCTCCTCCTCCTCCTCTTCCTCTTCCTCTTCCTCCTCTTCCTCTTCCTCTTCCTCACAGTAGTGCTCCAGAAGTGGGGCCTTCCTGTAACGTTTCCAGAAGGTTATTTCTGCGTTGAAGGGCCTCTTACTCACTGCCTAATAGAATTTGTCCATCTTCTAATGTTCAGGAAGCCCACTTGAAAAAATTTGAAGTGATCTTTTTTTTTTCAATCCGTGCTCCTTCACTTCTTGATTTCTCCCTCAAATAACTCCTGTTGGAGCGAGGAAGCCTCAGAGCAGCTCAACACCTCCTCATCCTCCCTTTCTCTTCCCAGTGTCTCCAGAATTTATTTTATTTTGCATCTAAATGCCAGCGATGTATTTGTGGAAATGTAATCGCCGTGTAGAGTTGGTGGGACGGATGTGATGACGAACGTTGCCTCCAAGGTCACGCAGCCCCCACGTGGGATGGAGACGTCCTGATTAGTCACCGCGGCGCTGGAGAGCGTCGGGGTGAACACACCTCTCACGGCGTCGCACCGGCGTGACGACACGTCTGAACACGGATGAGGAGAAGTCCTTTACGTGTTCAGCTCTCACACAGGACTCTGGTATCAGACCAACCGTTACTGAAGCTGCTGCTGACAATCCTCAGCACAAATCACCAAGTGCACTAGGAGACACGGTGGAAACACACACAGGCTCACTATTATCACTACTATCACTATTATCACTACTGTCACTATTATCACTACTGTCACTATTATCACTATTATCACTACTATCACTATTATCACTACTGTCACTATTATCACTACTGTCACTATTATCACTACTGTCACTATTATCACTATTATCACTACTGTCACTATTATCACTATTATCACTATTATCACTATGATCACTATTATCCATCAGCTGATGCTACAGCACTGATGAAGATGAAGGTGAGCTTCATCGTGTGATGGAGAGACGTTTTGTCATAGACAAACTGAAACACACCTCCTCTTCCTCTTCCTCCTCCCACTCGCTCACACCCTTCCCCCCCCTGCCTTGGCAGCTGCTAACCTGCTGGGACCAGCCCTTGATTTATTTGGGGGGGGGGGGCTCTGGGAGGGGATGAGTGGCGTTTTAATGTGCTTTTGAGATGTTTGGTCACAAGCACTATTGATCACAGAGCTGCACCACGCCGCCCCCCCCTCCCTCACTGTCCCACAGACCCTCACGCTGCCCTGGGGGAGAGGTCTGCCTGTCAGGCAGGGAATGAGTTTCCATGTGGGCTTAGATTAATGAAATGAGGCCTCTGTGTGGGGGTTTGGGGGGTCAGACCATTAAGGAACCCCTGGGCTGGGGGAGATGGAGGCTGCCAGCTGACTGGACCCTGACTGACTGATGGACCCGAGGTGGGGGGGGTGTTGTTGGAATGTGACACCCACTGGAATGAAAAACAAAAATAGGGAATTAAAGTCCGTTTTTAAGGCTGATGCTCCGTCCTTCAGTCCACTTCCTGTTCCTCCATCGCCCCCCAGCAGCAGACTGAAACCAGCCGCCGCCTCTCGCTCACATCAGGTCTGAGCTGGGAAACATCCAGAGGTTGTAAAAATAGGAGCCAGGATATTTCACAGCCCACTGAACACGCCCAAAGCGTGTTGAGCTCCAACACACTCCAGCCTGGACAGGGGGTGATGTGAACACACCAGCGTTCTCACCACGGGCTGCACACACACACACACACACACACACACACACACACACACACACACACACACACACACACACACACACACACACACACACACACACACACACACACACACACACACCATACATAAATGCACACGCAGTCCTAATTCACACACACGCAGTTTACTGTGGGGGCCCTCATAGGTTTGATGAGTGATATGGATTAAACCCCTGTGATCAATAGCCTGAACGAATACACAGATTATCAGATTAGGATCTGTCCCCCTGATGCCGGTGGGGTGGGGGGGTACGCTGTAATCTGAGCTTCCTGGTGAGATTCCATTAATCAGCTGTAGGTTGTGTTTACAGTGGGCTCCAGACGAGCAGCTGATCATTCAGGATTAAACCGTTTGTGCCGCTTGTAGGAACAAACTGATGTTTGGTGAATATCAAGGAATGTAAAAGTAAAGTATAAATTCTACTTTGCCTGGAAAACAATTTTATTTCTTGTATCTGTTGTTGGAAGGAAAAGGAGCGTTTTACCGTGTTGTTATTACACAAGTCGCCATCGTGCATTCGCACATCAAGAGTCGTGACTCCACCTCAGCACAGATTTTTGGTCAGCAGTCATGTGATACCGTACACTCATTCCATTGGCTGACGGCATCCTGAAGTGCTCTATCAGAGTGTTTTAAAGGTAATACAGATAGAAGGTGGTTTAATATCAGTATGGGGGGGTCATAAGCGTTTAATTTACCCTAAATAATAAGAACGAGGGATCACCCTGATTAATAAGAACCTTTTTCAGGTTGGGTTTTTCCATTGATTCTGAGCAGATGGGTTGGTCTGTTCAGCTTCGTGTGTTACGGTCATTAATGAGTTAACTGTGGCACCTTTCCACAGACGAGCATTCATGGCTAATGCTAACAGCTAACGGCTAACAGTACCTCTTGTCTCTCCTCCCCAGTGTGTACGGCTGCCCTCTGGCCAAGAAGAGGAAGAGTCTGGACAGACAGACCCTGGACACCTCCCCCAAGAGAAGCACCTATCTAGATGACATGGACAACTCCACCATGGAGGAGTGTTACGAGACAGATGGATCCGAGGAGATGGACGAAAGGGAGGAGGAAGAGGAGGAAGGAACTGTAGAAGGGGAAGAGGAAGAGGGAGAAGTGGAGGAGGAAGAAGAGATGGAGGGCTACATGGACTACAACGTAGAACACATGGACCAGGAAGGAGAGATGGAGAGAGGAGATGGAGAAGGGGAGGAAGAGGAAGAGGAAGAAGAAGAGGAGATAGAGGTGGAGCAGGAGGAGGAAGAGGGCGATGACGAGAGGGCAGAGGAAGCAGATGAAGAGGAGGATGCAGTAGAGGAGGTGGACTACGAAGAAGTGGAGGAGGAGGAAGGAGAGCATAGTCAAGGTGGAGGTGAGGTGGTCCCTCTGGTCCTGTTCAGACACACACAGGAGATGTGTCGGGTGTGTTAGGTGTGTCGGGTGTGTCGGGTGTGTTAGTTGTGTCGGGTGTGTCGGGTGTGTTAGTTGTGTCGGGTGTGTCGGGTGTGTTAGGTGTGTCGGGTGTGTTAGTTGTGTCGGGTGTGTTAGGTGTGTCGGGTGTGTTGGGTGAGTTAGTTGTGTCGGGTGTGTTAGTTGTGTCGGGTGTGTCGGGTGTGTTAGTTGTGTCGGGTGTGTCGGGTGTGTTAGTTGTGTCGGGTGTGTCGGGTGTGTCGGGTGTGTTAGTTGTGTCGGGTGTGTCGGGTGTGTTAGTTGTGTCGGGTGTGTTAGGTGTGTCGGGTGTGTCGGGTGAGTTAGTTGTGTCGGGTGTGTTAGTTGTGTCGGGTGTGTCGGGTGTGTTAGTTGTGTCGGGTGTGTCGGGTGTGTTAGTTGTGTCGGGTGTGTCGGGTGTGTTAGTTGTGTCGGGTGTGTCGGGTGAGTTAGTTGTGTCGGGTGTGTTAGTTGTGTCGGGTGTGTCGGGTGTGTTAGGTCTGTCGGGTGTGTCGGGTGAGTTAGTTGTGTCGGGTGTGTCGGGTGTGTTAGGTGTGTCGGGTGTGTCGGGTGAGTTAGTTGTGTCGGGTGTGTTAGTTGTGTCGGGTGTGTCAGGTTGTTTGGTGTGTCAGGTGTGTTAGTTGTGTCGGGTGAGTAAGTTGTGTCGGGTGTGTCGTGTGTTAGTTGTGTCGGGTGTGTTAGTTGTGTCGGGTGTGTCGGGTGTGTTAGTTGTGTTAGTTGTGTCGGGTGTGTTAGTTGTGTCGGGTGTTTTAGTTGTGTCAGGTATTTTCGGGTGTGTTGTTTCGGGTGTGTTAGGTGTGTCGGGTGTGTTAGGTGTGTTGGGTGTGTTAATTGTCTCAGGTGTGTCGGGTGTGTTATTTGTGTCGGGTGTTTTGGTTGTGTCGGGTGTGTCGGGTGTGTTAGTTGTGTCGGGTGTTATAGTTGTGTCGGGTGTGTTAGTTGTGTCGTGTGTGTTAGTTGTTTCGGGTGTGTTAGTTGTGTCGGGTGTATTAGTTGTGTCGGGTGTGTCGGGTGTGTTAGTTGTGTCGGGTGTGTTATTTGTGTCGGGTGTTTTGGTTGTGTCGGGTGTGTTAGTTGTGTCGGGTGTTATAGTTGTGTCGGGTGTGTTAGTTGTGTTGTGTGTTTTGGTTGTGTCGGGTGTGTCGGGTGTTTTAGTTGTGTCGGGTGTTTTAGTTGTGTCGGGTGTTTTAGTTGTGTCAGGTGTGTCGGGTGTGTCAGTTGTGTCGGGTGTGTTAGTTGTTTCTTGTGTGTCAGATGTGTTAGTTGTGTCAGGTGTGTCGGGTGTGTTAGTTATGTCGGGTGTGTTGGGTGTGTTAGTTGTGTCGGGTGTGTTATTTGTGTCGGATGTTTTAGTTGTGTCAGGTATTTTCGGGTGTGTTGTGTCGGGTGTGTTAGTTGTGTCGGGTGTGTTAGGTGTGTTGGGTGTGTTAATTGTCTCAGGTGTGTCGGGTGTGTTAGTTGTGTCGGGTGTTTTAGTTGTGTCAGGTATTTTCGGGTGTGTTGTGTCGGGTGTGTTAGTTGTGTCGGGTGTGTTAGTTGTGTCGGGTGTGTTAGTTGTGTCGGGTGTGTCGGGTGTGTCGGGTGTGTTAGTTGTGTCGGGTGTGTTAGTTGTGTCGGGTGTGTCGGGTGTGTCGGGTGTGTTAGTTGTGTCGGGTGTGTCGGGTGTGTTAGTTGTGTCGGGTGTGTTAGGTGTGTCGGGTGTGTCGGGTGAGTTAGTTGTGTCGGGTGTGTTAGTTGTGTCGGGTGTGTCGGGTGTGTCGGGTGTGTTAGTTGTGTCGGGTGTGTCGGGTGTGTTAGTTGTGTCGGGTGTGTCGGGTGTGTTAGTTGTGTCGGGTGTGTCGGGTGAGTTAGTTGTGTCGGGTGTGTTAGTTGTGTCGGGTGTGTCGGGTGTGTTAGGTCTGTCGGGTGTGTCGGGTGAGTTAGTTGTGTCGGGTGTGTCGGGTGTGTTAGGTGTGTCGGGTGTGTCGGGTGAGTTAGTTGTGTCGGGTGTGTTAGTTGTGTCGGGTGTGTCAGGTTGTTTGGTGTGTCAGGTGTGTTAGTTGTGTCGGGTGAGTAAGTTGTGTCGGGTGTGTCGTGTGTTAGTTGTGTCGGGTGTGTTAGTTGTGTCGGGTGTGTCGGGTGTGTTAGTTGTGTTAGTTGTGTCGGGTGTGTTAGTTGTGTCGGGTGTTTTAGTTGTGTCAGGTATTTTCGGGTGTGTTGTTTCGGGTGTGTTAGGTGTGTCGGGTGTGTTAGGTGTGTTGGGTGTGTTAATTGTCTCAGGTGTGTCGGGTGTGTTATTTGTGTCGGGTGTTTTGGTTGTGTCGGGTGTGTCGGGTGTGTTAGTTGTGTCGGGTGTTATAGTTGTGTCGGGTGTGTTAGTTGTGTCGTGTGTGTTAGTTGTTTCGGGTGTGTTAGTTGTGTCGGGTGTGTTAGTTGTGTCGGGTGTATTAGTTGTGTCGGGTGTGTCGGGTGTGTTGTGTCGGGTGTGTTATTTGTGTCGGGTGTTTTGGTTGTGTCGGGTGTGTTAGTTGTGTCGGGTGTTATAGTTGTGTCGGGTGTGTTAGTTGTGTCGGGTGTTATAGTTGTGTCGGGTGTGTTAGTTGTGTTGTGTGTTTTGGTTGTGTCGGGTGTGTCGGGTGTTTTAGTTGTGTCGGGTGTTTTAGTTGTGTCGGGTGTTTTAGTTGTGTCAGGTGTGTCGGGTGTGTCAGTTGTGTCGGGTGTGTTAGTTGTTTCTTGTGTGTCAGATGTGTTAGTTGTGTCAGGTGTGTCGGGTGTGTTAGTTATGTCGGGTGTGTTGGGTGTGTTAGTTGTGTCGGGTGTGTTATTTGTGTCGGATGTTTTAGTTGTGTCAGGTATTTTCGGGTGTGTTGTGTCGGGTGTGTTAGTTGTGTCGGGTGTGTTAGGTGTGTTGGGTGTGTTAATTGTCTCAGGTGTGTCGGGTGTGTTAGTTGTGTCGGGTGTTTTAGTTGTGTCAGGTATTTTCGGGTGTGTTGTTTCGGGTGTGTTAGGTGTGTCGGGTGTGTTAGGTGTGTTGGGTGTGTTAATTGTCTCAGGTGTGTCGGTGTGTTATTTGTGTCGGGTGTTTTGGTTGTGTCGGGTTGTCGGGTGTGTTAGTTGTGTCGGGTGTTATAGTTGTGTCGGGTGTGTTAGTTGTGTCGTGTGTGTTAGTTGTTTCGGGTGTGTTAGTTGTGTCGGGTGTGTTAGTTGTGTCGGGTGTATTAGTTGTGTCGGGTGTGTCGGGTGTGTTAGTTGTGTCGGGTGTGTTATTTGTGTCGGGTGTTTTGGTTGTGTCGGGTGTGTTAGTTGTGTCGGGTGTTATAGTTGTGTCGGGTGTGTTAGTTGTGTCGTGTGTTTTGGTTGTGTCGGGTGTGTCGGGTGTTTTAGTTGTGTCGGGTGTTTTAGTTGTGTCGGGTGTTTTAGTTGTGTCAGGTGTGTCGGGTGTGTCAGTTGTGTCGGGTGTGTTAGTTGTTTCTTGTGTGTCAGATGTGTTAGTTGTGTCAGGTGTGTCGGGTGTGTTAGTTATGTCGGGTGTGTTGGGTGTGTTAGTTGTGTCGGGTGTGTTATTTGTGTCGGATGTTTTAGTTGTGTCAGGTATTTTCGGGTGTGTTGTGTCGGGTGTGTTAGTTGTGTCGGGTGTGTTAGGTGTGTTGGGTGTGTTAATTGTCTCAGGTGTGTCGGGTGTGTTAGTTGTGTCAGGTGTGTTAGTTGTTTTGGGTGTGTTAGTTGTGTCGGGTGTGTTATTTGTGTCGGGTGTTTTGGTTGTGTCAGGTGTGTCGGGTGTGTTAGTTGTGTCGGGTGTTTTAGTTGTGTCGGGTGTTTTATTTGTGTCAGGTGTGTCGGGTGTGTTAGTTGTGTCGGGTGTTTTAGTTGTGTCGGGTGTTTTAGTTGTGTCGGGTGTGTTAGCTGTGTCGGGTGTTATAGTTGTGTCGGGTGTGTTAGTTGTATCGGGTGTTTTGGTTGTGTCGGGTGTGTCGGGTGTGTTAGTTGTGTCGGGTGTTTTAGTTGTGTCGGGTGTTTTATTTGTGTCAGGTGTGTCGGGTGTGTAAGTTGTGTCGGGGTGTTTTATTTGTTTCAG
Source organism: Antennarius striatus (assembly GCF_040054535.1). Taxonomy (NCBI): domain Eukaryota; kingdom Metazoa; phylum Chordata; class Actinopteri; order Lophiiformes; family Antennariidae; genus Antennarius; species Antennarius striatus. The sequence goes on from NC_090792.1 coordinate 733,878, forward strand.
GTGTGTCGGTTGTGTTATTTGTGTCGGGTGTTTTAGTTGTGTCGGGTGTGTTGGGTGTGTCGGGCGTGTTGAGTGTGTCAGGTGTGTAGGTGTGTTAGTTGTGTCAGGCTTGTTGGGTGTGTTATGTCGGGTGTGTTAGTTGTGTAGGTGTGTCGGGTGTGTTGTGTCGGGTGTGTTAGTTGTGTCAGGTGTGTTAGTTGTGTCGGGTGTTTCGGGTGTGTTAGTTGTGTCGGGTGTGTTGTGTTGGGTTTGACGAATGTGTTGGGTGTGTTAGTTGTGTCAGGTGTATCGGGTGTGTTAGTTGTGTCGGGTGTGTTAGGTGTGTTAGTTGTGTCAGGTGTGTTAGTTGTGTTGGGTGTGTCAGGTGTGTTACTTGTGTCGGGTGTGTTAGTTGTGTCGGGTGTGTTGGGTGTGTTAGTTGTGTCGGGTGTGTTGTTTGTGTCGGGTGTTTTAGTTGTGTCGGGTGTGTCGGGAATGTTAGTTGTGACGGGTGTGTTAGGTGTGTCAGGTCTGTCGGTTGTGTTAGTTGTGTTGGGTGTTTAAGTTGTGTTGGGTGTGTCGGGCGTGTCGAGTGTGTCAGGTGTGTAGGTGTGTTAGCTGTGTCGGGTTTGTTGGGTGTGTTGTGTCGGGTGTGTCAGGTGTGTCGGGTGTGTTGTGTGGGGTGTGTTAGGTGTCGGGTGTGTTAGTTGTGTCGGGAGTGTTAGTTGTGTCGGGAGTGTTGTGTCGGGTGTGTTGCATCCGGTGTGTTGTGGTGTTGGGTGTGTTAGTTGTGTCGGGTGTGACAGATGTGTCGGGTGTGTTGTGGTGTTGGGTTTGTTTGTTGTGTCGGGCGTGTTCGGTGTGTTGGGTGTGTTAGTTGTCTCAGGTGTGTCGGGTGTGTTAGTTGTGTCAGGTGTGTTAGTTGTTTCGGGTGTGTCGGGTGTGTTAGTTGTGTCGGGTGTTTTAGTTGTGTCGGGTGTGTCGGGTGTGTTAGTTGTGTCGGGTGTTTTAGTTGTGTCGGGTGTGTTAGGTGTGTCAGGTATTTCGGGTGTTTCAGTTGTGTCGGGTGTGTTAGTTGTGTCAGGTGTGTCGGGTGTGTCGAATGTGTCAGGTGTGTAGGTGTGTTAGTTGTGTCGGGCTTGTTGGGTGTGTTGTGTCGGTGTGTCAGGTGTGTCGGGTGTGTTGTGTGGGGTGTGTTGTGTGGGGTGTGTCAGTTGTGCCATGTGTGTCGGGTGTGTTAGTTATGTCGGGTGTGTTAGTTGTTTCGGGTGTGTTGTGTCGGGTGTGACGAATGTGTCGGGTGTGTCGTGGTGTTGGGTGTGTTAGTTGTGTCGGGTGTGTTAGTTGTGTCGGGTGTGTTAGTTGCCTCAGGTGTGTCGGGTGTGTTAGTTGTTTCAGGTGTGTCGGGCGTGTCGGGTGTGTCGGGCGTGTCGAGTGTGTCATGTGTGTCGTTGTGTTAGTTGTTTGTGGCTTGTTGGGTGTGTTGTGTCGGGTGTGTTAGTTGTGTTGGTGTGTCGGGTGTGTTCCATCCGGTGTGTTGTGGTGTTGGGTGTGTTAGTTGTGTCGGGTGTGACAGATGTGTCGGGTGTGTTGTGGTGTTGGGTCTGTTTGTTGTGTCGGCGTGTTAGGTGTGTTGGGTGTGTTAGTTGTGTCAGGTGTGTCGGGTGTGTTAGTTATGTCGGGTGTGTTAGTTGTGTCGGGTGTTGTGTCAGTTGTGACGAATGTGTCGGGTGTGTCGTGGTGTTGGGTGTGTTAGTTGTGTCGGGTGTGTTAGTTGTGTCGGGTGTGTTAGTTGCCTCAGGTGTGTCGGGTGTGTTAGTTGTTTCGGGTGTGTCGGTCGTGTCGAGTGTGTCATGTGTGTCGGTGTGTTAGTTGTTTGTGGCTTGTTGGGTGTGTTGTGTCGGGTGTGTTAGTTGTGTCGGTGTGTCGGGTGTGTTGTGTCGGGTGTGTTGTATCGGGTGTGTTAGTTGTGTCAGGTGTGTCGGGTGTGTTAGTTGTATCAGTTGTGTGTCGGTTGTGTTAGTTATGTTGGGTGTGACGGATGTGTTGGGTGTGTTAGTTGTGTCGGGTGTGTTAGTTGTGTCGGGTGTGTTAGTTGTGGGGGGGGTTAGTTGTGTCGGGTGTGACGGATGTGTCGGGTGTGTTAGTTGTGTCGGGTGTGTTAGTTGTGTCGGGTGTGTTGTGTCGGGTGTGTTGTGTCGGGTGTGTTAGTTGTGTCGGGTGTGTTAGTTGTGTCGGGTGTGTTGTGGTGTTGGGTGTGTTAGTTGTGTTGGGTGTGACGGATGTGTCGGGTGTGTTAGTTGTGTCGGGTGTGTTGTGTCGGGTGTGTTGTGTCGGGTGTGTTAGTTGTGTCGGGTGTGACGAATGTGTCGTGTTGTTGGGTGTGTTAGTTGTGTTGGGTGTGACGGATGTGTCGGGTGTGAGTTGTGTCGGGTGTGTTAGTTGTGTCGGGTGTGTTAGTTGTGTCGGGTGTGTTGTGGTGTTGGGTGTGTTAGTTGTGTCGGGTGTGTTGGTTGTGTTCGGTATGTTGTGTCTGGTGTGTTGTGGTGTTGGGTTTGTTAGTTGTGTCGGGTGTGTTTGTTGTGTCTGGTGTGTTGTGGTGTTGGGTTTGTTAGTTGTGTCGGGTGTGTTAGTTGTGTCGGGTGTGTTGTGGTGTTGGGTGTGTTAGTTGTGTCGGGTGTGTTGGTTGTGTCGGGTGTGTTGTGTCTGGTGTGTTGTGGTGTTGGGTTTGTTAGTTGTGTCGGGTGTGTTTGTTGTGTCTGGTGTGTTGTGGTGTTGGGTTTGTTAGTTGTGTCGGGTGTGTTAGTTGTGTCGGGTGTGTTGTGGTGTTGGGTGTGTTAGTTGTGTCGGGTGTGTTGGTTGTGTCGGGTGTGTTGTGTCGGGTGTGTCGGATGTGTTGTGGTGTTGGGTTTGTTAGTTGTGTCGTGTGTGATGTGTCATGGTGTTGGTCGTGTTATTCGTGTGGGGCGTGTTAGTTGTGTCGGGTGTTAGTTGTGTCGGGTGTGTTGTGTCTGGTGTGTGTTCATAAATGTGTGTGTGAACCACGTTTGGTTATGACATGTGATCGTAGCCCCGTGACTTTATGAACAGCTCTACGTACTGTGTTCTTCACAGGTTTTCAGCATCGCCAACAGAATACATAAAAGTACCTATCTATCAATCAATCAATCAATCAATCAATCAATCAATCAATCAATCAATCCATGATTTACTGAAACAAATCATTGATCAATGACATTCTATCAGTGTCTTGCTTGTAACCCGTCCAACGAGGGATTTCAGGACATCATAATAATTACCAACATCACTCAGAAATATATGAACTGTGACAAAGACCCTCAGGTCAATGCACACTGTGTGGGGCTGTCAGCGCGGGGTTGGGGTGCGTTCCATTCCTGATGTGAGGCTCCAGCAGCTGACAGATGTAATGTAACCCCGCCCCCAAAACCTCTACCTTTCTACAGTCATTGTTCAGGTAATCCCACCGGATTACAGCCATCCCTAAATATTCTCTCTGCCTGAGCGCTCTGCACACAAGCTGTGACCCGAGATCCACCGGGTTCTCAGGGAACGGACGGCCCGTTTTCAGGAGAACCGATTGGTCAGTAGGTGGGGCTGTTATACCTGCTGAGCTCTGATTGGTCAGTAGGTGGGGCTGTTATACCTGCTGAGCTCTGATTGGTCAGTAGGTGGGGCTGTTATACCTGCTGAGCTCTGATTGGTCAGTAGGTGGGGCTGTTATACCCGCTGAGCTCTGATTGGTCAGTAGGTGGGGCTGTTATACCTGCTGAGCTCTGATTGGTCAGTAGGTGGGGCTGTTATACCTCCTGAGCTCCTATCCTGAACTTATCCTGCTCCGGAGCAGGTTAGGTGTTCAGCATAGGTTACCGCTACAACGTAGCCTGATAGAATGTCAGCCACCTTTATGGTACCGAAAAGCCAGGGTTAAGCCTGAAGTTATCTGGCTAAGCCGTAATCCAGCTTTAGGGTACAGGCCTCTGGTCACTCTGAGCTTTCGATGAGTTAACAGGTGTTTCTTTTTTGGTTAGTTAGTGGTTTGGGGCAGTTGGACATGATGTCAACACTCTGGTTGTGTTTCACATCAGAATGGGATGACAGACCTGAAACACTACACTGAATTAGTCTCTGTGTTCTTCCTATAGTTATCATTTCTGTAAACATTCATTATTTTTCTTTGCACATTTTCTATGCATATGCTCTCATTTCACAGCTTTTTATATAATGTTTGTTTAAGCCCACAGGAAGGCTAGAAGAAATACAAAGGTGCTTTTCTACTCTTTCCTTCACATATTTTCCTCACATAGTCTGATGTACCAGTATGCACTGAGATCGGTGGCTAAATTTGGAAATATTGGAATTTGAATCATCCTAAATCATCAAAACTGGATCCATCCATGAATTGTAACTATAAAAAAACACATCTTCAGTTGTCTTTATCTGATCCTTTACAAATATCAGATCTTAACATGTTAATATTTACTTTAATCATGCCTTTCCATTTCTTGTAACGGTGACTGGAAAGCCCTGCGCAGTAGTAGAATAGGAGCCCCACCCCCGACCCCCCCGACATGGCCGAGACCAGATTTGTCAGGTTTCTCTCCAGCAGATTCGGCTTTGCACCCCCGCGTTACGATCGGACCTGACAGTGCCCTCAAGTCCAATTAAGAGTGACGCTGTGAGCGAGGAGTGTGTTCACCCTGTTTGGGGGGAGCGTTGACGTGTCGTCTCAGCACACGTGTTTTTTTCTTCTTCTTTTTTTAAAAAAAGTGAAAACAAGGTCTTCCATCTGTTTTTTTATCTTGATAAGTGATATGGAAATTCTCGTTGATGTCACGTATTCACGTCCCTCTCTGTTGAGCGCTGCAGTCGTTATACTGGACCAGAAACATTTAGCAGCATTTTAATCTGCAGCATTTTCAGTAGAAAGGCAAGAAATATTCCCCCCCGTATCATTGCCATATTCCTCATGGGCCCCCTGGTAGTCATCCTGAATGGTCGCTGGTAGATCCAATCTCCTTCCTGTGCTGGAGGTGAAACTCTGGAGCTGCTGCCTGTTTTCAGCAGCACACACATCTCTGTAGCTAATCCACTGGCGTTTGAGGACATCGCAGCCTCTCTGTTCCCTTAATCTGTTTCACTTCCACATCCTCTTTGTGTACCTTGATTGCTCTTCAAATTGCTTTCCTGTGCCGTGTTTCATAGCATCAAAAATTAAACCCTGGTGCAGGAGGTTGGTGTAAGAAGTCGTCCTCCGTCGGAGTGTGTGCCTGGTCATTCGTGACTGTTCTCTCTCCCCGTTCCGAGGCCCTCATCCCCACGGCGCCGACATGGTGCTGCTGTTAGATTAGAGTGTGTGTGAATGAAATGTGATGCAGAAAGAGAGTGTGAGCATTTTGGTAGTGGGATGATATTCAGATTTATTTGTACGTGTTCGTTTATGTCATCTTTATCTGATGAATACCGTCAAATGTGCATCATTGTGTACGGTATTTTTGCAGTGACGTAATTTTCAAACCTGCTGGCAATTAATGTGTTTTATCAGTGTTTTTTTTATCAATTTTATTTGTATTTTAATTTGCCAGATTATTTTCTCTGTAGGAACGTCAGTGGTGAATGTGTTGGTGATGTGCTCTTGGTGGCTCAGGGCGGAAATGTGAAAGGAGAGATTGGAAGTGCTCCAGGAGTGAGTGCCTGAAATTACTGACAAAAGAGGTTCAGTAACCTTTTGCAGCTTGTCTGAATCAATTAGGCAATGAAAGGAATTCTAAAGATACTGACGATTGAATGAAGCATTGCAGATGGAACACTGTATTACCTCTCTGTGAGACCCTCCTGTAAAAATGCTCTCCTTATTTCAAAATTTCCCGTAGTTCTATGATTTACAATGAAGAATAATATTAAAAATATTATTTATTTGCAGCGCTTTCTCTGGAACCTTCTTCGTCTGCTATATTTAACTTCCTGTGCTGATTCACAATTCAGAAGGCAAGCTGCTGTTAAGACTCTCAAAGTAAATTATTGGGGGAAGTAAAGAGTTCTCTATTCAATTAAGATGGACCAACCCCAGAAATCTGATTTACCAGTAAAACAGAATGACAGAAATGAAATTACAAACGTTTGTGCTTTCTTCCCAACAGAGGACGATCAGATGAGCGGCGGTGACAGGGCCGAGGGCAACGCCGGAGGGGGCAACGCCAAAGCGTGCCCCCTGACGGAGAAGGACGACAACAACAACGACGAGTACGAGAACTACGACGAACTCGTGGCCAAGTCGCTGCTCAACCTGGGCAAGATCGCAGAAGACGCCGCCAACCGAGCCCTGACCGAGTCCGAGATGAACAGCAACTCCTCCAACGCCGAGGAGGAAGAGGAGGAGGAGGAAGAGGAGGAGGACGAGGAGGAGGAGGATGACGAGGAAGAGGACGAGGATGAGGATGATGAGGAAGAAGAGGAGGAGGGCGAAGAGGACCAGACGCAGCGGGCCGATCTGAGCCTGGACGTGGACAGCGATGTGGTCCGAGAGACGGTGGACTCCCTGAAGCTGCTGGCCCAAGGCCACGGCGCCGTGTTGGCCGACAACCTGGAGGGTCAGGAGTACGAGGACGGCCCCGACCACAGGAACCAGAGCGACTGTGCCCACGGTGGGGGGAACGCACACATGGGGGGTCACGGACTGGTGAAGACCACCACTAACGGGCAGGTGGAGAACAGCGACGAGGAGGTGTGTCTGAGCAGTCTGGAGTGCCTACGGAACCAGTGCTTCGACCTGGCCCGCAAGCTGAGCGAAACCAAGTCCACCGACCGGAACGGGTCGTCCCAGCAGAATCATTTCCCGTGCGGGGACCCCAATCAGCTGCCCCAGCACCACGGCTACGGGGACATGCACCACCAGGAGGACCGGCGGACTCTGGACAGGAACTACTCTGACATGGACAATCTGATGAAGCTGGAGGAGCAGCTGAGCCCCCGCTCCAAGGCCTTCTCCAGCTGCGCCCAGGACGACCGCTTCCACCCCCACCACCGAGACTTTGACGAGGACACGGCCTCGGTGACCTCGGACCGGTCGGAGGAAGTGTTCGACATGACCAAGGGTAACCTGTCCTTGTTGGAGAAGGCCATCGCGCTGGAGTCGGAGCGGGCCAAGGCAATGCGGGATAAGATGGCGGCCGAGGCCGCCAGGAGAGACGGGGTGAGGTATAACCATGACGACCACGGCCCGCGGCACGGATACGGTGTTGAACGCAAAGCCAGGCTACCTGATGGTATGAAAAAGCCATTCTACCATAAAGGTGAGTCGCTCCTCCAGACACCGTCACACTGTGGTGCACAGCAGCTTCCATTAGAACATCCACACCAGGATGGACATGTTTACCCCACGTAACACGCTCTACCTGCCCCGTGCAGGAGACTAGACTTTATGGGAACCTCACTGTAACCCCAGGACAAGCTTTTTTCAGCCAATTTGGAAATTTGCATGTTGGTAGCAGCGGGAGCGGCAGCAGCAGCTTATGTTGTTAAAATAGGCCAGCATGGAAACATCAGAGGGGAGGCTTGTCAGGCATAAGTAATGGCAATCTGCACGGCCTCTTAGGACCGCAAATCTCATCCCTTCCATGCAGCTCCGGGTAAAGCCGACTATTTTTATACCTGCACAAGCATTTGGGAGAGGGAGCTGCAAAACAGAGATGTTCTGCCTTCAGAATGGATCCAATCTGGGGGGACAATGAGTCTTTATTCTGTGGTTATGATGTCAGCGACTCCATCAGTGATACAACATGTATTTACCATTTCTGTTTAGACAGAGAGGAACTCCCTTTTCTAATACAAATCATTCTCATCATATTCTTTGATGTTCAAAGTTGGGTCGAACCCCTTAAACCAGCAGCAAAGGAATCAGAGGAGACGGAAGAGAGTAAAATCACAACCGTGTGATACAACAGCTTAAACGTCACACCAATGTTCATTTCAAGAGGCTTGTTTGGACACTGTGTCTGGATAGTGTTGGAATAATGAGCAGACAAAAGCATCTGCGTCTCAATAACGTCTGTCCTCCAGCAAAACAATGGTAGGGAGTCAATGGCCACTTCCTGTGTGTGTGCGTGTGTGTGTGTGTGTGTGTGTGCATGCGTGTGTGTGTGCGTGTGTGTGTGTGTGTGTGTGTGTGTTTGATGGATGGATGGAGGAGTTCAGAGAACAGACCAGTTTCCTTAAAGAAGCGTGGGGCTGAGATGGAAATTGAACAGTACCAGAATGAGCGATAACACACAACAGGCCCACTGACTGCACATTAATTATCCAGAGCCGCTATGGTAATGGGGGCCATTTGCTATGCAAAGCATGGACCGTCCCCAGCCACGATCAATACCCCCTGCCTTCTAATGCGCCGTACACTCGGCTGCCTCGCTGCGACGGAGGCGTGAGGAGACGAGCGTCAGGCGTGAGAAGGTGTGGAAACGGGAGAACGACACGCTAACAGCCAGTGGGATCGTCCTGCAAACGGAGACATTGTTAAGGATTCTACAGCAGAGCTCTTAGCACGCAACTTCCTGTCCTCGGCCCGTTTAGCAGCATAATACAGGCAAACCTCGGTTTCAGACCACAATTCGTTCCTGAAGGCTGTTCGAATACCAATTTATACGATTTCCAAATACATGTGGACACTAGAAAACTACCTTTTTTAACATAATGTGTTATTTCATAATGTTATTTATATATCAAATTGTATAGTAATGAAACATATCAAAGAAATGTAAAAGAAAGAAGCAAACAGGAGAAAGAAAAAGAAAAACATGGACGTAATCAGGTTAGCCTCAGGTATGAGTTACCGTCGTCTTTAGGACAGAAGTTTACGGTACCGTAACTCGTACCGTAGGCAATGGAACGCAGATTAAGTGAGCAATTACTGAATACACTAAACTAAAATAAAATAAAAATCACATTACCGTCACGTTTTCTCGTCTTTTCTCGCACTTGGCGGCGAGAAAACGGCGTTCGTTTCGCGTTCGACTTCCAACTTTTGTTGGACTTCTTAGACAAAAAAATTCCGAATGTTTTGGTCGAATTCTGACTTGTTCGATGTCTAAAGCGTTCGAAAACCAAGGTTTGCTTGTAATAGATAAATTTATTAAAACAGCTGGACTTTTTTTTTGTCTGTTTTTGTCAATAATTGTGTCAACAAATGTCCTATGTGGAAATAATTTACACCCTTTTCCCAGGAGAAGGAAGTTTGTCAAGTATTTACAATTGTTTTGTAATTAAATACCTGAAACTGTTCTAAGAAGAAAAGAACGAAACCAGAATTTAATTTTCTTCAGATTTCTTTTTATACATTCATGAACTGTGCACATTGAACATTTCTGAGATTGCCAAGATGAATTTAAAAGTACTACGCATCAACACACACGACTTGACCTCATCGTGGATTCTTAGTAGGCAGTCACGTGATGCCGAATGACATTTAGACAGTTCTCCGTGCACCGGTGCCAGACGTGACACAGCTGTGGGCTTTCCAAACTGGTCTGTCCTCACTGACACACTGGGCGACTGGAGGATGATGAGCTGCTGTGTCTGATGAATGAGACAGGGGTTCCATTAAGTGACTCAGTGGTAAATGTGTGGGGGGGTCCTCCATCCCACCTCCCCGTTTGTCCATTTCAATCCGTCTCCTCCTTGACTTGATTATTCATTGATTACTGTTACTCCACCAGCATGTGTTTATGGTGGTCTGTCAGTGAGCGCACTGGGAGCACTGGGGTCACACTCGAAGTCACCGTCGTCTGCTCCCATCATACCTGGTCTGGGTGAAAGTTTGTCGTTCAAATGGCTTCAAAGCTGCACTGAAGAGAGTTTAAAGGTCACTGACGCCTCATTATGTCCCATCTTTATCTCAAGTGTTCATGTAGATCAACACGAGCAACGGCACATTGTTGTGGGACAATTCTTGACCTTGTGAGGTCACAGTGATGTGAAGGTGGTCGGTCACGTCTGCACAAACAACACGACAGGAACGACACTGATGCATTCTGGGGGAAACTGATCTGATCTGATCTGGAGGAAATACAAGACGCAGAATTAGGGAAGAGAAAGACAATCCCATCCGGAGTGTGTGTGTGTGTGTGTGTGTGTTTGTGTTTGTGTTTGTGTGTGTGTGTGTGTGTGTGTGTGTGTGTGTGTGTGTGTGTGTGTGTGTGTGTGTGTGTGTGTGTGTGTGTGTGTGTGTGGACGTAACCACAGCAACAAATAATGGCCCATGAATAAAAATTTGAATTTTTAAAACCTCTCCATACATTAACTCTATTCTATATGACTGTGGAGAAGAACTCAGTGTAATGAAACCAGGCTTTGCATGTTAATGTATTCATTCCTCTAATATCTATATAATAGACTTACCTTAAAACCACATCAGTGTTCTCTGACAGGGACGATAGTGAATCTACGTCATCACTGAAACCAACGCCGCCTCATCTCACATTCAAAGTGACACGTGGAAGCAGACGTCTGCCTCCTGTCCAATAAGAATGCAGCTCATAGCAGGAGTTATAAAGCCTTATGGACTGACATAACCTCAACGAAAACTTTCTGTTCCTTCTCATCTGTTCAAAGCGACGCTCGGCTCTAAACGTGATTTACTGCCTCCTCTTGTGATGTCACGTTTTGTCACCGCCGGCGTTTTAACAGCTTCTACCTTATTTCCTACATCTGCTGCTGGCGTGTTCTCCTGTTCCCACACGCGTGTTCACCTCCCTCCATTCCCCCCCAACAGATGCTTCCCGCACGGACAAGAAGGAGAGTCGGTGTCCGACGCCGGGCTGCGACGGCACGGGTCACGTGACGGGCCTGTACCCCCACCACCGCAGCCTGTCCGGCTGTCCGCACAAAGACAGGGTGCCACCGGAGAGTAAGTGTGTCCGCCTCGCACGGGTCGCACGGGTCGCACGGGTCGCACGCCGGACTGGTCTGCTGGGCCAACGTGATGGTCACGTGTTTGTGCATGTTGAAGGCCGTGCTGCGTGGCAGGTTTGGTGTGGCGTGTGCTTCCTGTCGGTGTGGCGTGTGCTTCCTGTCGGTGTGAGGGAGGGGTCGGGCAGGTTGCAGCTGCACCCCCTCTGTGACCTTTTGCATGGGGTCATGGTTTTGTTCATTGATTGCCTGCTTAGCGTGACCCGTGGGAACTCAGTGATGTGTAAACTGGTGGGACGGTGACGTGTTGCATGTATGACCCATCCACTGATTCCACACACATACACTAATGCTCCCTACCAGTGACGTGTGGTGAGGTTCATGGCTGGGGGGGGCACCAAATTCATCATAATTAGATTTACAAAAACATGAACCTGCAGTTTAGCTTATTCACCGTTTAATTACCAACAGGTCATTTTTAAAGTCTCACAGCAGAATTATTTACACATACAAACTGTAAGAAGTAGAACATTTGATTAAAACTAACGTCATGTTGTTTCCTACATGTTTATATGTTATGTTTACTGATAAAGGAAGTCCATGCGTCGCTCCTTCAGAATAAAAGCATTGAAAACGTTTTGAGTTCAGGTACGTAATCCTCCATTTTTATAATAAGGCAAGGCGAGAGGCGGGAGAACTGCGTGCCTCACTTCGTGCCTTTTCCCAGCGGTTTCAGGACCGCTCATCTCCAGAAAGACGTTACACACATGCAGTTGTTGATAGAAAAACACAACATTATATACATTAGCTAAATAATGGGAATTTAGTTCATAGAACAAACGTGTTTGAACATTTTAATAGTGACATATAGAGAGATAGCATTACGGTCTCACTGTTCAGCTACCTGCACAGCTAGTGGAGTCACTGGTCGATCCATGGTGATCAATGACTCACCGCAGATGACTCACCACAGGTCTCTGATCAGCGGTAAATGTGAAAAGTCAGAGATTTTGTGTAAAAATAATCTAAAACTGGTGGCGTTAAACGGAAAATAACTTTATAATACACATCACTGGATAAATATAACTAATTTATTTCTTCTACTTTCTAGTTTTTATCTTTGATGACGGCAGGTGAGGCCGTGTCTCACCTGACCGCACGTCACTGCTCCCTACACGCCTGTATGTATGATAGTAAAAGATTAACTGTCATTCTGTGGTATTTCATTATTGGTGTCGTGTTTTGTGTTAATTGAGTCTTGACGTTTTATTTGTCTGAAAACATGAAATCGCTCTCAGGCCTTGATAACACTCAGCCTGCCCGAGCCCCCCGCCCCATAAACCCCGTTCATTTATTTGTATTCCTTGCTCAATTAAGTTCTGTTGAATGGGAAGGCCGTGTCATATCTCCAAGCCACAGATCAAGTGAAGTGGCAATAAACATTAGCCTCCGATGAATTGTGAGTTTTCACCACGGCTACTTAGGCTCATTCACCTTGTGCTAACTTCTCAGTAAAAGCCCCTTTACATGTTTCATTAACTGCAGCGTGAAAATCCAGTTCTGATCCGCTGTGACCCGTCGGAATGGAAGGTCCTGATAATTACAAAGGAATTAGTCAACATTAAACGCAGGCATGTAATGGCCAGCCGTACAGCAGATGACCCGTGTCCCATGGTGCACCGTTCACACTCAGACCCCCTCCTGAGACGACGGGGTCTCAGGATGTCCAGACCGGATCAGAACGGAATCAGATGTCTGTGTTCCTGATTGGCTGTTTGTTGGTGAGACGTTTATTTTTGCATGAGTGTTTGAGATGGAAGCACTGATTGGCTGTAGATGGGGGCGTCACCTGGGTAGGTGTGCTCACCATCGCTCCCCCATCACTATAAATGTGAGATGAGTTCATGTCAGACACCAGCCGCCTGTGGGGGGCTGCAGCGCTGAGACTCCCCCTGCCTTATTAATACATTTGCTGTAGTGAATGGAGCATGTATTATTAATGCGGGGGCTTCGTTTAATTGGGAAATCACACCATGCACCCCGACTAATCCTGGGGAAATGTGAAAAATGACGATTAAATTATATCTGAATTTCATTAATTCTCTCCCGTTTGCTCTTTGTTGCTCTGTTGTTTTTTTTAAATGCTAAATTTTTCTAATCAGCTGACGTGGGGGGGGGGGTCTTTGTTTCTGGACTTCAGATGGAAAACCTTTGTTGCTCCCCACCGTTGCGTTCCTAGACTTGTGTCCACCAATCAGCTCTGGTCTCACCTGGTTGTGAGCAAAGGAAGGAAACACACTGGTGGGGGGGCGCGTGGAGGCGGCAGGCTTCGTCCCATTACCTGCAATGAACACCAATTAGTAGGCTGGGGAGGGAGGATGATGAGGGGTGAGAGTTTAAGGGTTGATGCTGATGGATCCGGTGCCGGGGGGGTCTGAGGCGACTCTCCTCCTCTCGGACATCCAAAGATCATTAATCTGATTGGCTGTTTGACGAGGGGGGGCTGTTTTAATGCTAGACATTACTCTCCGTCCCAACAGAACACCTCCGATCAGAAAACACACTCTATCAAGGAGCTGCCCCCCCCCCCCATCTATCGCTTCCTGCGCTGATTTCACGGCTTGTGTTTTGCATGATTGGTAGCTGTTGGTTCCTCTGCATGCCCCCCCCCCAAAAAAAACTCCCTCCTTCTGTCGCCAGCTTTGTCCTGTTAAACTTGAATGACATCTTTTTTATTCATTATATTCCATGAATACTGATTTAAAGGGGCTGCATGAGTAGAAACAATACGGGGGGGGCTGTCTGCCCTCTCCAACTGCTGTTCATTAAAATGAAGAAGAGGTCATTCGGGTCGACTGGGGCTCGTTTCTTAATGATGTTTCTAATGCCAAGCTCCTCTCACACTGCTAGAGCTCACGGCGAGTGTGGGGGGGCTCACGGCGAGTGTGGGGGGGCTCTAACCTTCCCTGTCTCTCACTCCTGTCTCCTGTGTGTGTGAAGTCGTGGCGATGTATGAGAATGTTCTTAAGTGTCCCACGCCGGGCTGCACGGGACGCGGCCATGTCAATAGCAACAGAAACTCACACCGGAGGTAAGTGACGGCACGCCCACAAGAAACCGGCACTGTCCGTGTCCCCCCCACCCCCACCCCCACCCCCACCACTGTTTCTGGATGGGCTGGACTGTCTCTGTTCTGTACATCCTGGTTCTCCATCCGTTTGTCGTCCCAGACGTGTTGTTGTGTGCGTGTTGAGAAGGAAACCATTACCGCTTCAGCTGCTCCGCCATCCCATAGTTTCAAACCAGACTGATCAGGATGCAGCTCCTCACCTCCAGCATAAATCATTCATCAGCTCGTGGTGAAGAAGTGGCGTCTATCAGGTGCAGGTTTGGGGGGGGGACTGAAATAGCACAGCGCTGTCAGACGTGACGAGGTGACGGTGAGAGAGGAGTGTTAGCGACAGCAGATGCTGGGGAGGCCGGGGGGGCCCAGCAGCAGCCATTAGCACCTTCCTGCCACTCAGGCGGGGGTGGCGGAGGAGGTGCAGACCTGGGAGGACCAGGATGCTTCAGCGCTAAACCGCCACACACACTTCATTTTCACTTTCAGTAGAAAGAGCCTCCAGTCGCCTGCGTTTGAACACACTCCTGCTGCTGCACACACACTCACGCACGACTGGTGACAGGTGCTCGCCAGCACCACTCCACACTGGCTTCAGGCCATTGTCAAAGATCATTTTCTCTCCGTGACCCGGAACACTGCAGCTGACAGGCTGGGGGAGAATTATAGAGGTGAAGGTTTAACAACGTGAACTGTGTCACACGTGGTCAGTTAGCGTTCTACGAGCATTTCCACACGGTGTGTGTGAGTGTGTGTGTGAGTGTGTGTGTGTGTGTGTGTGTGTGTGTGTGTGTGTGTGTGTGTGTGTGTTGTCAGCATGTCTTTGAAGAAAACAAGATGCTGCAGTAATATCTGTGCTTGTCCAGGTGAGAATGAAGTAAAAGCCGCTCAAGCAGAGACGTGCAAGCTGTTTCCAAATTCTGTTGTTATGGAGGTGTTAAAGGCCCCGAAAATGAATGATTTTGCATTTTGAAAAGACAATTCCTCCCAGTCAGTGTTTGTGAACTGGTAGATATGGCATTTGATTGGCTGACAAATAGATATCCAGTAGTGGTTTTCATGCTTGCAGGCTGGCTGACGAGTTCTCTAACAAGCCCCACATCCTCCAGCATGTGCATTCATCGTGACACCTTCACCTGTCAACACGTCTCCCGGATGCGTGTTTATGTGACGCGTCTCTTTCATTGCAGTCTGTCAGGATGTCCCATCGCTGCAGCGGAGAAGCTGGCCAAGGCCCAGGAGAAGCACCAGAGCTGCGACGGCTCCATCAAGACCGGCCAGGCCTCCGACCGAGTCTTAAGGTAGTATTCAGTCCTCGTGCACCCGCGTCACGCGTGATGAAGGGCTGCTGGAGTGGAGTTCGCGTGTTCTTCCCACGTCTCTGTGGGTTCCCTTCTGATTCTGTGACTTTTCTTTGAGCGAGGTGAAGTGATTATAGTAAAGTAACCAGGTCTATTGCCGTGACAACAGCCCCTCCACACAGTTAACCAGTCATTGGCTCTGAAACAATGTCTAAAGATAGTCATCATGAGGGTAAAACAGGAGGGGCAAAAATGCATGAAAATACAAAATTACTACCCAGGTATCAGGCTGGAGAGGAAAGATGTATAAAAATGCAACAAATTTACAGCAATAAATTACAATGGAAACAGATATGATCACAAAGAAGGTTAATCTAATCCTGCTGGTTTACACCCCCCAGTTATAAAACTAGAACAATGGGGAAATGATCTTGTAGGTAGTTTGAAAAGCTACAGGTCTCCAGCGTGTCAATGAAAACACATGACTGTTATCTAATTAGTTAAAAACATTTGATAATTAACACACACTGTTTGCAATTGTTTCAACGACGGACAGAATTCATTCACAATCTGACAGGCGTCAGGCAATGAGAATAAAAAAAGGATGGAAAAGCAGAGGAAACAAAATTTGTGAAATGCAATTATCAAATTATAAAATTTTAAATTTCTAATTCTGACGCCCCCTTTTCCTGGAACGAGGCAGAGCTTTCCCTCATGGCCCAACTCCAGTCATCATCAGGAACTTATCCTCACATAAATGAGGTGTAATTTTGTACATATGTTACATAATGTACACATTTCCACATTGTAAGCTGTATACATTTGATTACGTAGATGCCATGTAGGTCTGTTTTGATCTTATTTGCCATGCGTTTTGCTAAACTATGTTTGATTGTGAGCTTCCCTGTGTTTTTTTAATGTTTCTGTCCCCCCGTCCCCTGAGAGTACTTCTCATTTCTCTGCTCACTATTGGAGGCAAATCACTTTATTTTATGAGATTTTAACCAAATTGCCTGATTGATCACAGTGAAGGCAGAGCCTTTTGAATGTTTTTGAGTCCCTTTGATAATCATGAAAAAGCTCAGATGAAAAGTCATAAGCAGTTGTACATTTTATATTTATTTCTGAGGAACATCAGCAGCAAATGATCTTACATTTAATTCTTCCTGGTCTAGGATCAAGGATGTGAATGCAAATCATAACTATAGAAGTATAACAAAAGGATTTGTTTTGGTCTTTTTTTACTGCCTGGAGAACAGGAGTAGTTGTGGTGATGCAGGAAAGCCCCCCCTGTGGTGTATTAGGGTGCTCTGCATCGAACTCACCCCCCCCCATCCACCAGCATCATCCTCCATAGTGTAAACCTGGAGTCTCACCATAGTAACTTGTCACCTACTCTGCATCTGCCCATTTTTTAGCCAAATCCCCAGTTCCCTGTCCCTCCCCTGGGCGATGTTGAGTGCCTCGGTCCAACTTCCACACCCTGGTCATTTATTTTCCAGGCCTATGTGCTTTGTCAAACAACTGGACTATCCTCAGTATGGTTACAAGAACAATGTTTCCACCAGCACACCCCGCTCCAACCTGGCCAAGGAGCTGGAGAAGTACTCCAAGACCAGCTTCGACTACAGCGCCTTCGACGGCAGCAACAACCACCACGTGTACGGCAAACGGGCCATCGCACCCAAAGTTCACGGACGAGACACCTCGCCCAAAGGCTATGACGGTACACTTTAACAACAAGATTGACTTATTATGTTTTCCATTTCTCCACAGGAGAACTTACTGTTTTATTTGTAAGAACACACACAAATATAAAGATTGTTGCAAGTTGTGCCAACCAAAAGATTACCTCTGAGCAGTGGTGGGTGGTCAGGGCCAGCAAGGCCTTCTCTGCTGGTCTAACATAACCAGAAATCCTGATAATATTTATGATAAAAGTTAATTATATTTTAAATACATTTTTAAAAAAAGATGTATTCAAATATGTGTATAAATATATGATTATACATTGTTATATAATATGACATAGGCCAACACTGGGTCAATTTTTCTATTTTTAGGTTAGAGAGTTTTAATCCAATCAGAATTTAGCTAGCTTGTGTTGCCGGGTTGAATGAAATCTGCTCAGGACCTTCAGAATCTAGAATGCAGGTCTACCTGCAATGTGACTGAATGGGATCGTATAGTTAATAGACAGACGAGATAGCCAATCAGATCAGGAGTTGGCGACGCTAAGGCCTTCCGGCTGGCCTCACCTTCACCTGACATGTACGTGTCCTGTGATTGGATACTTACTCTGAGAAGGCGGCGCTATGCAGACGCACATTTGAATAGAAGCTCTATTTAGAGGAGGGTGCCATTCGTGAAGGAGCTAACCTGTTCTAGCTAACCTATTCTAGCTAATCTGAACTAGCTAATCTGTTCTAGCTAACCTGTTCTAGTTGACCTGAACCAGCTAATCTGAGCTAGCTGACCTGAACTAGCTAACCCGTTCTAGCTAACCTGAACTAGCTAACCTATTCTAGCTAACCTGTTCTAGCTAACCTGAACTAGCTAGCCTGGACTAGCTAACCTGTTCTAGCTCACCTGGACTAGCTAACCTGAACTAGCTAACCTGTTCTAGCTCACCTGAACTAGCTAACCTGAACTAGCTAACCTGTTCTAGCTCACCTGAACTAGCTAGCCTGAACTAGCTAACCTGTTGTAGTTAACCTGTTCTCGCTAGTGGAGTGTTGTAGAGGAAACAAAGGAGAAATGATTTTGTGTTTAAATCAGCCGTTTGAACAGATATTTCTGTGAGTACAAGCATTTCATTTATCTAAGTTTTCATATTTAATGTTCTTGTAATTCAATTTCATTTATATCAAATCAGTTGTAACAAAATAAAATAACAAATATACAACATAAATTCTTGCTCTTCTGCGATGCGTGTAAATAATGTGGTGCACTTGAACAGTTGTGTGACTTTAGTGGAAATACACAAAGAGACTTGTGTCCCTGCTGGAAAATAGCCTGTTGTTTACCCGATAGAGGTGATGCAACATCCAGTAGTGTGTTGGTGTATGTCTGTAGTTCCTTCTCTAGCTCTGGTGTCGTAAATGATGGTCATTTCAGTGGTTTTGTTGTGACATAGTTGTGTGACGTCTATAAAGGTGTGGCCGCGGGTTCTTCTGTGTGAAAATAAAAGGAGTGGGGCTGATGCCAGTATTTGTCCCATTTGAGAGAAGGTATAAACATCTCAGTCCTGAACGCTACATAGGTGGCAGTGGTGGGAGCAGCTCATAGTATAATGGGTTGAATTTATTCACGTTTGACTAAGGAGAACATCACTGAAGGCCTAGGTGTGAAATGCACGGCCCACCACTACCTCTGAGGAACAATCCAACAAAGCCTGGTCGTCCCTTGCCCCAAACAGTCACAAATTCTAGTGGAAATGATTTCAACACCTTTTGCATAATTAGTGAAGATGTTGAAAACTGTCTTGAAAAATGTCTCCATGTGTTAGATGAGTCACTCCGTCTGCATCAGTACCAAAATTTAATGTGTTGTTTCCTGGGACACGCATCATGTTTTACCAGGTTCTGTGGGAATTCTTCCAGCAGTTAGTGTTTAACATAGTATTTATATTTATTATAATATTTATATTTAGAATAGTATTTTTGTTTACTATTGGTTTTGAATTTAATATAGTTTTTGTATTTACTAGTTGTATTTAGTGTAGTATTTGTGTTTAGTATAGTTTTATTATTTATTATAATATTTGTATTTAGTATAGTATTTATATTTAGTGTAGTATTTATATTTAGTATAGTATTTGTATTTAGTTAGTTTAGTTGATTTGAAAGGGGATAATGCAGTTTCATAAAACACATGATTATACACATGGTTAAAAAAGCCAAAATTAGCCAGAAGGCTACTTTCCATCTGTAGTCCCCTGGACATGATGTATACAAATCAGTAAAGGAAGTAAAATGCATCTACAATATAATAGAAACATACACATTCAAACAATTACTGTACAATTAAAAGAGAATAAGACACCACACAAATCAACACAACATTTGATCACAACATCAAAACAGGCTCGTCTCAGTGTTGGCAGCTATAGGTGTTATAAGACACATTTTCAAGTTTTTTGCGAAGACCTTGTGTGTTGTAAGAAGGTAATGAGGTATGTAGTATAATATTTATATTTAGTGTAGTATTTATATTTAGTATAGTATTTGTATTTAGTATAGTTTTTGTATTTAGTATAGTATTCATATTTCGTATAGTGTTTTTATTTAGCGTAGTATTTATATTTAGTGTTGTATTTGTATTTAATATAGTACTAGTGTTTAGTGTAGTATTTGTACGGTCCTGCAAGCGAACACTGACTCAGTTCACACACAAATAGATACCTTTAGCCTCATGTCAGACATTGTTTGGACATAAACACACATTTGATCACTAAATGAATGCTTGTGACACACGTGAACAGGTTCACTAACAGGCGTGTACCTCCATGTCCCTGACGCTCCGCAGCCAAACGTTACTGTAAGAACTCCAGCTCGGCCAGCAGCACCAGCAGCACCTACGCCCCCAGCAGCAGCGGCAGCAGCCTGAGCTGTGGTGGCGGAGGGGGGGGCGCCGGCGGAGGCCGAGGGGGCGGGGGCAGCAGCGCCAGCAGCACCTGCAGCAAGAGCAGCTTCGACTACAGTCACGACATGGAGGCGGCCCACATGGCGGCCACCGCCATCCTCAACCTGTCCACCCGCTGCAGGGAGATGCCCCACGGCATGGGGGGGAAGCCCCAGGACCTGTGCTCACAGGTAGGAGGGGGTTGTTACCCAATGCTAACGGCTCAGGTGAGCAGCTGGCCGTCACCGTCACCTGATCTGACACCACAGACGTGACTGGACCGTCTAGACGTCTGAAGGGCTCCTGTTATCTCTGGACCGTCATTATAGTAATGAAGGCAGAGAAAACTGTCAGGGGGGGGGGTTTTCTCACACACACACACACACACACACACATACTGTCATACACACACCAACACACACATTCCATTAAAGATCCAGCCTGTGTCTCCCACTCGGAGCTCAGCGGGGCAGTTTTTTATTTTCTGTCAGGGGATCAGATAGGAGCAGGACGCGGCGCCGTTTGACACGGCGTGAGCCCGGCGTGTCGTTGGTGAGGAGATAAGGCGACGTGTTCGGTATTATCTGCTCCAGATGCTGAGCTGAGAGCAGCGCTCAGCAGAGGCTAATGCCGGCTTAATGCTAATGTGGACAGCAGAGAGAAATAAAGGAGAGCACAGAGGACCTTCAGGTGGGGGGGCGCCGCGTGTCACAGAGCAGAGAGACACATCCTCAGCCGTCCCTCTCCTGCCAGACAGGAAGGACACTCCCAAGGCATCGTGGGAGGATGAGAAACTTCAGACCTATTTTTTCTTTCATGCCATCACTTCATGACACACACGCGTGTGCGCACAGGCAGTGTTAGCTCTCATTCTAACGTTGTCAATTTGATCTTGAAACACATCTTTTATTTATTATTCTCTTTATTTCAGATGACACATCACTGACATTTGAACGAAAATAAGTCAAGATGCCAACATATATTTTATATTACAGTATAAATGTCGTTGCATTTGCTTCATATACGTTATGTTGCAGTAGTTATACTGTAATGTGATGAGGAGTTCCCCATTGGGGGGCATATTCAGCTCAGCTGGTGGAGCGTGCCCCCCAGATACCGACTTCAGCTGCCGTCGCAGGTTTAATTCTACCCATAATCCTTAGCGCCATGTCTACTCCTGCTCTCTGTCCCATACATCTTGTCTCATCTTCAGCTGACTGTCACACATTAAAAAGCCCCCAATAAGGTTTCCCTCCAGACTCATTCAGGGGGGCAGCAGAATGATCTGGGGCACGTCTGACAAAATACATAATTATGAGATTAAATCCTAAAACTTAGACCTTTAGTATTCACTCTTCTTCATTAAATCTCCTGGAACACGTGAGCATGGAATTACATTCATTTGAAGCGTGGCTGTTGACGGCTGAGCATCACTCAGATACTGGACCGCAGCATCAGGACCGACTCCAGACCTTAACACAATCATTTGTAAATGATGCTTGTAGATCGGCTTCTAAAATACAATTTTCAACAACAACAGTCAGTCTGCTCATAAACCTTTATTCAAACATGGAAAGGAGAAGGGAGGGGGGGTGTTATATAGTAAATGTAAAACCACTCTAGCTGATATGGACATAACAACATTTATGTAAAAATATCACCTTGTGTCAACGTAACATGAAAATCATTTTAAACCGTCCAGTGAATTTCAAGAATTTTGTAACGCACATCACAAATACGTTTTATTTTTCTCGCCTTGGTGGAAGCTGCTGGAGCGTCACAGACGCTGTTTTCAAAAATAATTTGGAAAAAGACGAGAAGAGAAGGACCTGATGAGCAGAGAGACAGAACGGCCACAGAGAGGTCAGAGACGTAACGCCGGCTCAGTCTAATACCTGGAACGAGTGGGCAGAGCTAATGTGGCACAAATTAGCAAACGACTTCCTTCCAGCTTTTCCATGGCAACGGAGGTCAAGGGGAACAAAGAGGGGTGCGGGCGGGCTGTAATGATGGAGGTGGGGTGCACGCCCACACATCAACCTCGTTAATTCGATATGAAGGGGTGGGTCACATTAATTGGACGTTGACACACTGCAGTGGCTTACAAAGGGGGGGGGGGGTCCGCTGAGTAGACCCACAAGGACGGGACGAGTCTGGATCTGTCCCTCAGCGCCGTGACCTTTAGGACGCTCCCACGTTTCCTCATCTCCTCGTCTCCTCCCCTCTTCTTCTGCAGCTCCAAACCAAACTTGCTAGTGGAGTTGTGGTGTTTAATAGTGGAATAACATCAGCTGACAGGTGCTGGTGGGGGGGGGGGCAGCCCCATATCCATTGTCAGCTGGGATCAGTGTGAGAGAGGACTTCCTGCTCACGCTAGGAAGGAAGTGAGGACACGTGTCCGCCGCAGCATCACCCTGCTGGGACGTGCATAAATAAAAGTGTGTTCGCTCAGATATTTGGATCCAGAAACACTCTGGAGACGCAGCGACGCGTCTGGATGTGTCCCACTTTGCTCCAGAACACAGCTCTGCCTCTATTTTTGGGTTTGCTGCAGTCGAGTTCCAGCCACCACCGCTCATCAGCGCTCCAACCCCACCCCACCCCTAACCCCCAGCCCTCGCCCTCCTGCCATGTCGACTCGCATTTGTCTCCCTCACACACACACACACACACACACACACACACACACACACACACACACACACACACACACACACACACACACACACACACACACACAGCCCAGCAGAGGGAGGCAGGAGGAGTTCACAGAGGGATGCTCTCGTCCTTGAGCTCTGGTGACCTCTCCTTCCTTCCAGTGTAACACTATTATTTATTGCCCAATGAAGGTGACTGATGCTTCATCTCAGACAGACGTGGGTAAAAAAGTGGATTGGATTATTGTTTCAGATGTTTGAACTGCAGCTGAAGTCGATCCGTAGACGTGAAGGAAGAACCGGAGGAGAGGAGAATATTCTGTTACTCCTCTAGTTTTCATCCTGCATTAAAACATGAATGTTTGACTGCTTTATAACCAGGTTCTCTCTCTCCATCCCTTCCTCTCTCTGTTCTGTTCTTCATACACCCCTCTCTTCCTTCTGACCTGATGTTACCCCCCCCCACACACACACACACACACACGTTCCAGAGCCCTGGTCTGGACGTAGATGAGAACGGCACGTTGGACCTGAGTGTGAGCAAACGACTGTGCAGCGGCGGCAGCAGCGGCGGGGACTCAGTTCTCACCCCCCTGGAGCCCATGTCCCCCCAGCGGCAGGCCGCCCTGCTGGGCTCCCGCTGCTACGGCATGGGGGACGCCACGGACTGCTGGGACCTGCCTGTGGACTACACCAAGATCAAACACATAGACGAGGACGAGAAGGAGGTAAGGGAGGGGAACGAGTGTGAACGAGTGTGAACGTGTTCACGAGAGACGGGTCAGTCTGTGTGAAACCAGGAAGAAGCTGATGAAGGTCCATTTGTTGGAGTCGTACGTAGTGATGAGGAGCAGAACCGAAGGATTGGTAGTGGTTCCACGCCGTCCCTCCAACACTGGCGTTAGGGTTACTGTGTGGTGCTGCTGAAGCGTTCCCACCTCCATGTCTCCTCTGCTGGTCCATGATGGATCATCACAAAGTCATGTCAAGGATTTTTGGGTGAAATGGAATGCATCTGTTAGCTGATGTGAGCGTTGCTCTGTCGGCATCATGTTCCCTGCATGCCGGCTTTCTGTTTTTACATTTCGCTCTTCTCCAAAATGAATTATGCAAAGTAGCACCTTGGGAGGGAATCGGAATAGCTCATCTCATCAAAGAACTGCTGGAAATCAATGCAGCACTGCTGGGCGCGCCCGTCAGTGTGTAACAGGCTCACGCATGTACAGAACATGCGCTTCTGTTGGTGTGTGAGAGCTGTGAATATTCATAGGAGTGTGTCTGTACCCACGTCTCTTTGGGAGTGCGTCTGCGTGCGAACGGTTCCATCCCTAGCCTACTTTCTGCTCTGCATCCCTATGTCTGCGTGTGTCACTCTGCCTCCTGTCTGCCTCTCAGTCTGCGCTCCCTTTAATTGGAGGAGCTTGCTGGCTGACCCAGCATCACACACCAGGAGACAGCTGGAGCGCGGGATAATTTGGGCCGTATCTGGACCTGTCTCTTTATGGGCATTACTGTACATACACTGTGAGCAGGGAAGAAAGGGAAAGGGGATTTGCATCAACATCCGTCGTGCCCTGACTGCATGCACCGCATACAAAACGCAGCCCCTCGTCACTAAGCCAGCAGCGGTGTGGCGCTGCACCGCAGTGCCATCTAGTGGCGAACAGACGCATTACACGGACAGAACCAGCCGATGTTTAGAGGTTAGAAAACATGTATGTACACACACATGTGAGCCCACAAACACACACAGGCTGGTTTTTAGACTGACAGGGGAGGAATTTTAGCATTTAGGAAGAAAAAGGCATGAAAATGTGAGTTTTCAGTAATTCTAACCTTCGTGAGTGTGTGTGTCGTGTGATACACACACAAGCATGATGGTGATGAATCTCTCCCTTCCTGTCTTTCTCCTGAGCAGGACGATCTGGATCCGTTCCACGATCTCCTGGACGACCGCTCCTACACCACGGACGTGAACATGCCCAGCCCCAAGCCCAAGTACGTCCAGTGCAAAGAGAGCAAGAAGGACCTGATAACGTAAGCGCCTCCTTCCCCCCCAGCGGTCCTCCTGTCCACCTGACTCACCTGCTTCCCCCCACTCACGCTCTGCTTTCCCCTCCTCGTCTTATTTCTGTCTTTTGCTTTTACCTTTCTTTGTTCCAGTTACCTTTGGAGAGCTGCTGTTTCTTTCTCTCCTCCTCCATCCTGTGCTGCTGGCTTGCTCTATGACTTCTATTTTACAGCTGTTTCCATTTGTCCACTCTGAATTTAGAGCTGCTAGCTCCTACTGATGCCTACACTGCAGTTCCCTCTCTTGATGTGCTTTATCTTTATGAGACACAGTACCAGGTGTCACAATCTCCCATATGAAGGATTGCTGATCTCCAGAAACACAATATTCATCACAGACAGTGAAGCTAAACTGGAAACAATGAAAACCAACCACTGACAAAACAATTCGACTCAATCCCTTTTTTTTTTCTGTAATTGTCACATTTCTTCTCCTTCCCTTTGGGCTTATAAATCTGTCTATTCTTCTGGTGGCAGATGTCCCACACCGGGGTGTGATGGAAGTGGTCACTTGACGAGCAATTTCGCCTCACATCGAAGGTGTGACTTCCTTTTCTCCTGGTGGATTCTAAGTCTATTTCTCTTTATTGTTTTCAGCTTACCTCGACCATGCTGTCACACACCTGTAGGCAGAATGTCTCTCTTGTCATGAGCCCTTTGACCACCTGAAGCCAGAGCATCATCACGTGATGACAGACTAAATTAAATTAAACTAGGATACATGCAAATGTTGAAGCTGAACTCTGGGATGAATTGAGATCTCAGCGGGCCACATGTTAGACCCTATAAGCTGCTGTTATTCAGTCCTCCTGGCCGTTCCCACAGAGCAATGCAGACTAAGCACGTTCCATTCAGAGCAGAAGTCAAGCATAATTGCTGAGTGTTGCAGTGTGAGTCTGTGAAGGCGGGATGATATCGGTCTTGAGGCTGACATGGCTTTAAATTTGAGAGATTTTTCCCTGAACCACCCTGGAATCAGAAGTTGTAGCATTAATTACATTAGTCCCACATTTAATTACCATTTTATTCAGTCCTACTTGAAAACAAACCACAGCGATCATAAAAACAAGACTTCCCTGTCGTTACATGACAACAGAAATACTCAGAGGGTTAACGTGTTTATAACAGCTCCCTGCACTTGCATCATGGCTTGCATTATTTATGCATGTTGTGTGTATGTCTGTGTGTAGACACTGATGTGTTCTGTGTGACAGTGCTTTGACTGACTGGTCATTTTGCTGTTCTAATGTTCCACTGATGTATTTTTCAGTCTCTCAGGTTGTCCTTTAGCTGATAAAAGCATTCGAAGCATGCTGGCCAACAACGCGCAAGAGCTCAAGTAAGATATGACATGACTTATGACTGATGTGTGTGTTCCTGTGTTTGCCTACAGGAAGGTCAACATCACTGATGTAACAGCAGAGGGAATACACTGTAAAACACAACACACACATAACTGATGAGAGGCTCACACACATGAAGCCATGACCGTGTGCCGGTTCATTGGTTAGCAGTACATTATAGGAGAACCGCTGACTAAACTACCCCATTGGAGTGAATGTGAGCATGAACAGTTGTTTTGCCCTCAGTTAAACCTGTCCAGGCTGCACTGCAAAAAATGAGCAGTTATTAAATGAATGTATTAATAATCAGTCATGTAACTTTATTTGACTGAGCTCTGGGTCTACTGGTGTTCTACTGCCTTCTTCCTGTGTGCCATGAGCGCAATGTTTGAACAATAAGCAGAAAATAATCCATTATCAATGATCTACAGGGTTAGACGGGGTCACATGTTCATTGATTGGAACCATTCACACACTGTGGAATGGTTCCATACTTCCAGTATCATCTTGGGCAGCAGAAGCAGGATGTGTCATCTCTGAAAATAGTACTCAACCATACTATTACCACTGTGAGTCGCTGAGGCAACAGCACTGTGTTGAATAGAAGGTTCCATCAATGGGGTACTGAGATCCTGAGAACACGGGTCTCACATGAGTCATTTTGTGTGTAGGTGACTTGTGTTTGGAACAGCACCTTTGTGTGTGGCTTCTTCAATAAAAGGTGGTAGGAAACCTTCCTGCAGCTCTAGATCAGGGGCAGCACCGTCTCCTTGCTGGTGTGACGACTTTAAACCCAGTGTTGTCCTCCAAGGAGCAGACGTCTGGTGCTGGTAGCCCCTGGCTTGGTGGTGGAGCCGGTGGGCAGTGGTAGATCCTTGGTCCAGACTGACTGGCTGCTGCAGCCCCCCTTGATATGAGATCCTGCCTTTGGGAACAGACAGGAGTGTCACAGACTTCTGAACACCTGCAGGCTTTTTGGGCTTTGAGTCACACCTGAGTGATGCTGGACAACGCTTCAACCTTCCTCACCTGGACCGGTCCTCAGTACACACTGGTTCATCCAGGTCAACTGGCCTGTCAGACACCCCCCCTCTGCCCAGGAAGACCCCGACCCAACAGGACTCTATGGACTGTCAAGAGTGACGCTTCCGTCCTGGTGGCAGAAATATCTTACTCAGCGGAGCAGTGGTGGATGTGAAATGTTTGGTGGCAAGTTCCAAAGTCGCCTTTATAGCAGAAGTTTTGTGGTGAATTGTTTTAAATAAATTACAGTCATTTTCACATATTTTTGAGGATTTATTAGAAAAAATCACTTTTTTGTTAAAACCCCAGAAGTATTGGAGTTTTTCTGGATCGTCTTTACATAGTTGACTGAGGGAACTGTTGTTCCTCACCGCTGCCTTTGACTCCGTTCCTTCGTCTGGTCTTGAAGAGTGTGTACAGCGCTGCGTTGGTTTAAGTCTGACTTAACCAACTGCAGTTTATCTGTCCACCTTGGGGATTTTTTCTGCATTTGGGGTTCCATTTAGGGCATCTATCTGTTTTCCTCCTATAACTGCCCCCCGGGGCTCTGACTATTTCCTGTTTTGTTTTGTTGATGATCTGCACACCTTTTTGCCTCTACAAGCTACCAGCACAGACCCACTAGAACCACTCTAGCCTGACTGATCTCAGATGAAGCTGGATCTAATTTTTTGGGACTAAAAGGAAGTAAGACTGAAGTTGTTGTGTTTGGTAGTTGTGACCAGCTTGATGGAAGTGCGTCCACTTTTTGTCCACTTGGCTCGTACATTTGACCATTTGTCATGAATGTGGATGTGATTTTTGACGGTGGTTTTAAATTTGATAGATAACTTATCTGTGTGGTGAAAACAGCCTTCCTCCTGCTGAGGACACTGCTAACAGTTAAGCCATATATGTTGTTTAATAACTCTGAGAGACTCCTACATGTTTTAGAACAGCTTCAGAGTTCATGTTACCTCCAGAAAGTAGTGCATCCCTGGGATGCGCTTCATAAAAAATTTTGTGCATCCCAACTTGACGTTTATGCATCGCAAAAGTGATACTAGAATATACGGTGGAGTTTTGCCAATAGTACATTATAAAAACTAAACAAACTGTTAATTTAAATAATTTTATTAATAATGATGTCATAACTGTTTTAGTAAAAAGAGTAAAATTACATATTAGTTTTGTCAAAATGTTAAAGACTGGTGGTTATTCTTAAAAAATTAAGAAGTACAGAAAGATGTACGTAATCTTTTTTTTTAACTTTTGCTTTTCCCCAATAGTTTTCTTTGTCTTTAACTCATATATCGTCCTGTGGACACTGAACCACCCATGGAAACAACCACGTCCACTGCGGTACAGATGTCTGGATTTTTTCTGGTTTTTGCTTGACTTCTTCTGTCTTTTTCCGTACTGTCCACAGTTATATCTGTCTCTTTCTTAACTTGTGATTGTTTTTTATTCAGGAAAGCACTCATTGTCTCTTGGTTTTTCTCCAACTTTTGCATCTTTTTCGTACTCATGGCGATAATGTAAGACAGACTCGTCTCGCTCTCACTGCAGCGTGTAAAATGATCAGACGTCGTGTGGCTTGCGATGATCGTGCGTCCCCGTCAAAAAATGAGCATCAATGACGCAGGGACTCACGGTAACGAGAACACTGCAGCTGGGATTGATTATTGTAACTGTACCGCTAGAAGACATCACCACAACACTCCAGTTTTACCTTCTCCACCGGCCTCCAGTCTGCTTCAGGGTCCGTTTAATGGCTTGTTCATAAGGTTTTAATTGGCTCAGCACCTCCTTATTTAAGTGAGTTTAAATATTCATGCACTGGTTAAAGCTCTGAGGTCATCCAGTCATAAGGTACTTGAGTTTCCCAGATCACGACATAGAACCAGAGGTGACATAGAACCAGAGGTGACATAGAACCAGAGGTGACATAGAACCAGAGGTGACATAAAGCCTTTGCAGTGGCTGCACCAGACTTACGACACACTTTACCTCTGCAGGTAGAAACTGCTCCAAAGGTTGAGTCAAATGAAGTCTCGTGTTTTATCACTGCTGTTCATGGGGTTCTGCCTGTGTGCCCTGTTGTTAATGTAGTTTTATGTTTATTTGGTTCCCTTAAACTTGCGAAGAACTTTGGTCGACTCCTGGTTCATTAAATGTGAGAAATGAATTTGACCTTGACCATGATGGAAGTTCTGAGGTGTTGCCCTCACCATGGTTGTGAGGCAGATGTAGATGAGTAGCCAGGGATGCTACATACCTGTAGACGGAGGATTGAACAAATCCAAATCTGGTTGCCACGACAACCAGACAATTGTTTGTTCAATCTTAAAGTCGTGTTCAGAATGGAGTCTGGGTATTCGGGATGTTTTCAGTTCGGGAGGAAGAAAACCATCTTCATCAGAGCAGCTCCACTCAGACATGTTCTCAGCTGCATGATGGCGTTCTGACATGACATGAGATCATGCTGTTCATACTACGATTCACACGCGTGTGACATTATAATCATGTTCAACACGCTGTGGCTAGCTAACGCTGTCAGAGGTCTCAGTTTGTTTATCTGCACCGTGAACAAGATGAATGAGGTCCGCCCTGTTCTCCACCGGGACACTGACCACAATTCTGATGAAGGCGAGTCTCTTGTCTTGGCTGGGGGGGTCGTGTTGAGTGACAGTAGCATTTCCCAGCACTTCCCTCAGAGACACACCCTTTCTGCTGGACAATCCTGGCTGAGGCGCTGCCCACGCTGTTGGGTCACGCTGTGGGGGGGTGTTTGTTGTCAGAGCTGACTGGACTGGATCCTGGTGGACTCCCAGTAGTGACACATCCAGAGCAATGAGCTCCACAACACTCATTGTGGAGAGGCAAAGGACAATACAGCTAAATACAATTGTTTTTCTACCAATCATAATATTAAATGTGAATCCATGGCCAACACCTGCCGAAGGTAACCCTTACAAAATCAAGGTTCTGCCACACTGAGGGAGGGGCAGAACTCATTTCATAGACGTTAACATCATGAACCCTAAAGACCAAGTTTAATGCTGATTCACGTCTTCAGCCAAGTCACATGACCTGATATCCCATAATGTACATGTTGTACCAAATAAACCCACCAACAGGGAACGATAAGAGTCTTCTGGGTATCCTGTAGAGAGGATCCAGTTCTGTGCTGAATGTTTGGAGGCTGTGTGGATTTGGTGCCACAGGGTCCTTGTCTGAGTTTTACTGTGAAGGTGAAGACAAACGTTTATCTGTCTCGTCCCACTTAGGAGAACATTGTCACAATGACGACTTTAAAAGCTCAATTTACAAGTTTAAATGTGAACTGATGAATGAATGAATGAACTAATGAGTGAATGAGTGCAGTCTTACTGTAGGCCCTGAGTCCGTGTGTTTTTGTGCCCCAGGTGCCCGACACCAGGGTGCGATGGTTCGGGACATATCACTGGCAACTACGCCTCACACAGAAGGTACAACACACACACACACACACACACACACACACACACACACACACACACACACACACACACACACACACACACACACACACACACACACACACACACACACACACACACACACACACACACACACACACACACACACACTGTGTAACACTGTCCCTTATCTGCAGTCTCTCAGGGTGTCCACGGGCCAGGAAAAGTGGGATAAAGATCATCCACAGCAAGGAGAACAAGGAGGACCAGGAGCCCATCAGGTACAGGAACACCTGATCACCAGTCTGAACCTATCACTACTGATCACTACTGATCACTACTGATCACTACTTGACATTTAACACATGGGATTCAAAACAGGACATGTGACCTGACTGTGTTAAAATGATGCCCGTGTGAACGGGAACAAAAGAGTTCTGTTCTGTGTGCTCATTAGTCAGATGTTGTTTGATTCACACTGATGGAAGAAGGAGAAGAGAGGAGCAGGAGGAGGAGGAGGAGAGGAGGAGGAGGTGAGGAGAGGAGCAGGAGGAGAGGAGAGGAGGAGGAGGAGGAGAGGAGCAGGAGGAGAGGAGGAGGAGGACAGATTGATTGGAGTCTGGACCCCCCCTGCTCCTCTGGCCTGCAGCTCTTCTGGTTTCTTGGTGGTCCAGATCACAAACTGACGGGTGGTTTCCGGCCTGCCGGGGGTCTCCTGTCAGCTGCTGTCAGTCTCTACAATATTCTGTTAATTGTCTGCCATACATGAGACGTGTTGACTCTTACAGTCCATGAGGTCATGTGATCGTAACAAATACAACAGAACTGAACCGATAGAACGACGGGTTTTGTGTTTTCCCAGCGGTGACAGAAATATAGCTCACTGATTGGATGAGAGGTGATGACATCATTTCTCTCACCTGGTCTCCTGAGCCTGGAGGCTCAGGGAAACAGACTGAACTGTCCCTCAATAGTTTGAATGCTGTCTTCAGGGGAGGCATCAAAATACCAGCAGTATCATTAGGGGGGCAGTGGAAGGGGCAGGAGTTGTTTTTACCACGGGGATGAAACAGGAGGGGTAGTTTGTTGGAGTCTAACTCCGGACGAGTGCGTCTGCATTTTGATGAACACGTAGTGGAGGACAGATCTGAGACAGATGGCGGTGCTGAAGATGCCCCCCCCTACCTTCTCTGTCAACGCATGAAGGTAAACTAAAGGCAGGTGCAGGAGTCCTTACCCATAATCCATTTTGTGAGGTGTGACATATGGAATATTTTACTGCCTTATTGCATCTGATCAGCTCTGGGGTTTGTTGATGCGCCGTCAGCGTTCCAGCACTGCGATAAGGCCCCCCATCATAAACTATGTGATGGTATCTTTATTTATATGGAAACAGAAGATAAAGAGGGAAGCAGACAGATGATACCCACTCAGTACGGGGCGCGTTAGTACTCAGGAGGAACGCTTGTTTGTACCTGGGGGCCAGGGGCCCCCGATGGTGTCCGATCCCTAGCTGTGGTTTGAGCAGATGAACGTCGTAATTGAGCTAAATGGAACCAATGAAACAGAGAGGGTTTCCTTCTGACCCCCAGATGTCCAGTCCCAGGTTGTGATGGTCAGGGTCACGTGACGGGGAAGTACGCGTCCCACAGAAGTGCGTCAGGATGTCCCATCGCCGCCAAGAGGCAGAAGGACGGCTACCTGAACGGCATCCAGTTCACGTGGAAGTCCGGCAAGACGGAGGGCATGTCCTGCCCCACGCCGGGGTGTGACGGCTCGGGGCACGTCAGCGGCAGCTTCCTGACACATCGCAGGTGGGTCCGGGGGTGAGTGTGGGGGCTGTTCCATTAATGACCCACCACCCAGTTATTACTCTCCTGTTATTTCACATCATGACCTGCTAGCGGTCGTCTGTGGTGCTGTAGCTCCTCTCTGAGGAGGAGTCCCAACGGGAAGCTTCAGGGCTGGACAACGGGAATCTGACAACTCATTTGCTTTTTCCTGCTTGTTTGCTCATTTTCCTGCATTTTAGCTACAATGGGGGGGGGGGGGGGGCATGAGACAATATTTTAAGAACAAAAAAAGGTGTTTTAGCCTTTGGCTACCAACTAAACAGACGCCGACCTTATTGTTTAACGTACAGTTACAGTAACTCGTGTTGCACACTGTGGCCTGATGCCATGACGCAGGCGGGTAAACCAATGAATCATCATTTGTTTAACACGTATGTGAGCTGCAGCTCAGAAACACGTTATTCGACTGATATTATCGCTTTTCCTTGTGTTTCAGCAGCTGATTAGCAGAACACAGCAGGATTGTATTATTACATGAACCATAGGTTTAAGTTTCCCACCTATGGTGTGTCATCAAATCTCTACCATGGGAACATGGTGTGCTGCAGTGTCTCATTGCATTTTATTGCCACCCATAGAGGAGTGGAATAGTGGGAAACCATTGAATCATTCATGCCAGATGTCTGAGAAGAGTAAAAATGGTCTGCAGCATCACTGCAGGCCGACACCCCCACTTTTAATCATCATGTAGATATTACATTACACAGTCAATATAACATATTACATAACTACTGTACAGCTCCTCACTTAGAGGGTCACTACTGTACAGAACAGTATTGCCAACAGATGATGGACTTCTCCATTCAGTGTTTGTTTCCCGTGGGTTTATAACCGTTCCTTTAGGTGTGACGTGAACGATCATCTAGTCTTGACCTGTATTCACAGACGTGACTCCCTGTGTTTGTGGAACGTACAGAAACTTTTCTTCTCGTTGCCTCCAGCCTGTCCGGTTGTCCACGCGCCACCTCCGCCATGAGGAAAGCCAGGCTCTCCGGAGTGGAAATGCTAACGATAAAGCAGCAACGTTCTAGCAACGGTAGCTATGACCACCGCTCATCCACACAATACAGCCAATCAGGAACAAGGATGTGGAATGAGTCACTGAACAGAACCATTTTCAGATAATGAACCAATCAGGAGAGTAAGTGTTTGCATTGCATGAATCCAAACTGCTGTTCTTGAAGAACAAGGGGGGGTATTCTGGTGGGGATCAGTCATGTGATGTGTGAGCTGGCTTAAGGCTTGTGCATCCATCTGTTTTCCAAACACTTCACCCTGGATCACCATGAATTTCACTTCTTCACCAGAGGGTGTGACAGGATCCCAAAGTCATTCATCTTAGAGATGCTGAGTCTTGATCAACTAAAATGACTGTAGAGGCGCAGACAGACTCATTTAAGGATCTCAGTCACATTGGGTCATTGCTGATGTGTAAGTCCAGAATAAATGCTGTAAATGAAAGGTGTGTCTGAGGCTGTGTCTGCTGGTGCTGCAGGACTGGAGCACGAGGAGGACATCAAACAGCTGGATGAAGAAATCAAAGATTTAAGTGAATCGAATTCACAGGTGGAGGCGGACATGATCAAACTTCGAACACAGGTGAGTCGGGTTTTCTGCCTCTATCAGCCCGTCTGCACCTGAACCAGCGCCGTAACGGCCCCCATCCTGCCCTCCTCTCCTCAGATCACTACAATGGAGTCCAACCTGAAGTCCATAGAGGAGGAAAACAAGGTGATTGAACAGCAAAATGAATCTCTCCTGCATGAGCTGGCCAACCTCAGCCAGTCACTGATTAACAGTTTAGCTAATGTCCAGCTCCCTCATATGGTAAGGGCCCCCAGGAACGGGTAGCGGCAAGTCACAGAAACTGCTAGCTGTAGCATTTTAGCAGCTTCTTCCTTTAACTGTGCATTTAACCGATCTGCTGTGCATGAAGTCCAACATGTGGAGCGTTGCTTGTGTTTCAGCGAGGGCCAGGTGTGACAGGAGGCTCGATTCCTATTTTTATTAATGCTAGAAACCCCAGAGCTGTTGAGGTTAAACAGACAGTGGGGACATGCTGAGGTTTTGTCTGTGCTGTTAAATGTCTGGTGTTCAATGTATTACACACAGTCTTGTAGAGTTGTTGAGCAATAAGAACATTTTTTTAAAATAAGCGGACACTTCAAATTATATTTTGGCCGCAAACATTGTGTTCTTTTGGCTCCTGAAGATAAAGCAAATAATTTATCATTTTTTTTCTTTACATTTACATTTCTTTACATTCTATTATCTTTTCATCACCATATCTTCTTTGACGTCTCAGCAGTTGTTCAGGAAAAATAGTCTAAGTCAAGTCGCGTGAAATCAGTTGGACTGTTCTGTGATACCTGCCTGGACTGGCTCTGTCAATGTCCATGTCTTCATCTATGTGCAGCTTCCAGTTTTGCATTTAATTTTTCATATTATGCACATTTATGTGGCTATAAATCAAATACTGCCACCTAGTGTTTAAAAACACAAGTAGCTTCTCACACTGAGCTAATAGAAATGTGTTCCTCCTGTTGTTCCCTAGAAACCGCTGGCACACAAAGAACCTCCTCTACGGAATAACAGCTGCCTACAGTTGCACCAGCAAGTAAGACAATAACAGTTATTGATTTCATTTTCTTATGCCTATCTGGTAAAGTAAAGGTGAATTTAAGATAATGTGGTCTAACCCTCTTGGACATTTCCATACTTTTGCATCCTTACTCTGCCTATAGATCAATCCGATCACCTGACCTTCAGTGTTAGTACTCTGGAACTGTCTCCCCAACAGCTAAGAAGTTTGAAAACGAAGACATTTTAGACATGTCAAATATGTGATTTATTTATTGTTAATAGTTTTCCTAATAGTTACTCCCCCGTTTATTCAAGACCATCAAGTCACATTTTGATGTCTCACAACAATTTCAGAGCAAAAGAGTCCAGCTGGTCTAAACTGGTTTGTCTCCAGTCCAGTATTACGAAGCTCCACACTAGTCTGAATATTAGGGTTCTTGTATTTGTGCTGCATCCAACTGTCTTTAGGTGAAGAAGGGGTTTGCAAGTCATTTCCATCTGATTTCATTGACCTCTCATGTTCCCAAGACATTAATAACACATAAATTACTCTTCTTAAAACGTACTCAGGACAACATTTTGGCTGTTTTAAATGTTCACCTGCTCCTGTGTTCTATGTTATGTGTTTGGTCTGTAGGAGCCAATCAGCGAGCAGAACTTTGACGCCTACGTGACCACCTTAACAGACATGTACACAAACCAAGACCAGTACCAGAGCCCCGAAAACAAAGCCCTGTTGGAAAACATCAAGCAAGCGGTTCAGGGGATCCAAGTGTAACACGGGGAGGGAACTGTTCCCCCAGTACACACACAACCAGGTGGTGATGGGTTCATATCCTCGCTTCGGTGCAGTAACTTAAATAGTGTTATATATTCTCAATTCTGTTGACTAAAAAATGGGTATAATGCTTAAGGAGACCTCAAGATAATTTATTTCTTTGGTTCTTTTCTTTTTTGCCTTGCTTTAAGAAAGAACACAAAAGAGTAAACGGCAAAATAGTTTTTGAGGACATTCACATTTTGTACGTTTTCATATGAGCTGACATAGTGTCATGTAATGTTTCTAGCTGCTCATGTATGCACATTTTTAGTGTATATTTCTGAACAGTAAGCTAATGATAATGGAACGTGAGTTCTTTTTATTGCTCGACAACAAAGCATTTTAGATGAAAAAACTGGACAGTAAAATAAAATGAAAAAATCTACAAGCTAAGGAGGAAGCTACTTATTTTTCTCCTCACTGGATGATTTTGGACTTGATGATTTTAGATGTTTTTTCTTCATCTTCTTTTTGCTTGTACATTGTTCAAGAGCAAAGCCTGGTTTGCAAATCGCTTTATTTTCTGACAATGCTTGCAAAATGTTTGTGTTTCGTTTTGATAGAAAAAAAAAAACCAGATGTGTAGCTGTAGGTGGGGGCATTTTAAACTGGTGCTGTAGATGAGGAGGAGACTGACCTGACGTATGTATGAATGTATGTATGAACAGTTACATTGTAAACATCATTACACGGAAACCCGATGGTGGAAATCCCATTATCTAGGAAAGCCAATTGATTCCTCAAGGAACACGTCTGTGTGGTGCACGCGTGTTCACGTGCTCATCCTCACCTGATCTCTAATAGAAACGATGTGTAGAGACGATGACCTACGGAGACAACATTCTAGCCTTTCTAGTATCAAATCTGCTCAATTTCGTGACTTTATGTTGCTAGGATCGAAAAACGTCTCAGCAATACGATAGGTGAATAATTTGTTTATAGCAGGTACGAGATGCAATCTGCAACGGAAAAAAAAACGGTTGGGTATATGCAATTTCTTGTTTATAAGCATAGTGGGGCAACATGGATCTTTTTAATATAGCCTATGTAAAATATTGATTTTTATACAAATCTTTTAATACAAAAAAGTGTTTTTAAAAAAGAGGAGGGAACCTGGACATTGAGTTTTAAAAGCATAAAAAAGTATATGAGTTCCACTTTTTTTGTGTACAATTTTGCACAGGGACACCTTCGTTTCCATGTTTTGATGTTCTTACAGAAACTAAAAGCAGTACCCGAGAGCCTGACCGGAGGGTTTCAGAGGGTTTTGTAAAGAGTATTTATATGACAGCGGGACTTACAGGGTCACTGTCCCCACTTATGTGCCAGTAGACTATTTGCACTTGTCCTTGAAGATATTATCCTTGCGTACGGCGCCGTGCAATTTTCCAGGTGACCTCTTTGGCACACGATTGGAGCAACCAACTGCTTGGAGCCACTGTAGGTGTGGATGTAGTGCCACTGAGAGAGGAAGAACAGGGACTAGGAATCAGAGAAGAGGATGATTATAACCATAGCAGTGATACTGTAGGCTATTATCAAGTGTAAAAACATTAACAATGTTCTTTCATTTTTTGCTATGTTTTAGGAAGATGAAGTTATCCCCCAGCAGCACTTTATATCTAATCACTGTACAAAGGATTAAATAGTCAATCAAATCAAGGTTTTAAAAAAGCAGAAGAAGCGGTGAACGAGACCTTTGGGGGGTGCTACAATCCAGTGTGGTACGCACCCCCAGTTCTGTTGTTCTAGTTGTTAGCGATCATGTTCAGAATTTGCCTTTTTTGAGAGCTAATGCAAAAGGTGACCGCCGGTCACCGGATTGAATCTCATCTATTGTACTTTACTGTCCTCTTTCAGGACTCTACTACCCACCATCCATGAGCATACGCCTTTTTCCACAGCATTGTGTCTGCAGCTTTTTGCCAATATAGTAATGCTTCAGTAGAGTAATAGCTAGTACAAGTTTTTGAATTAATTCTCATTATCAGTAAAAAGGGAAAAGGGACTTTAAAGCACAACCCGGCTGCTCATCTGATGTTGGTACATGAATAACAAATCTCAATAGAGTTATCTGTGACCATCTATAAGGAACACTAAAAGGTTGTCACATATTTAGAAAGCTGACTTTTCATATAAATTATTGTGAATTCATCAGAGTTTATTATTTTATTTGAGCCAATTCATT
Organism: Antennarius striatus; assembly: GCF_040054535.1. Classification (NCBI taxonomy): domain Eukaryota; kingdom Metazoa; phylum Chordata; class Actinopteri; order Lophiiformes; family Antennariidae; genus Antennarius; species Antennarius striatus. The sequence goes on from NC_090792.1 coordinate 771,799, forward strand.
TTGAGACTGGTTTTCAGTGACCATTAACAAAGACAGGATTTTGTATAAACTATTGTGCTCTCTGTGGAACTGAAGTTTGATTTATTTTTGTACTACACAGCATGGATTTGTTGACATTTTAATTTTGCTATAAATGTGTGAGATCACAAGTTGCTGTGATATTTCATTTATAAATTGTGAACTTTGTACAATTTTTTGTCATGCTGGATGTTGACACATCTTACTCTGAATAAAGAACAAAATGTGTTGCCAGAGGCTGGTGAACTGATTTCTTTAGTAAACGGTGACGACCTCCTGTCCACCAGCAGATGTCAGCAAACCTCTGGTATGTAGAGGAATAATGAAGAACACGACAGCTTTACACCACACACCGGTGCACCACTGTGGGACCACACGTGGACTGATCACACTCAGGTAATTAATCCACCTGACAGGAGCTGCTCCACTTCTATCTTTTACTCTGTACTCCACTCAAGCTCCATGGCAGCTCTTCAGGGCGATCCATCTATTTTCCTAATGTAGGATACACCCCAGATAAGACGCCAGCTCATCGTGGGGACACGTGACAGACAAACAACCACTAACACACCTACAATCCACCTAAGTCTGCCTTGGGCCAATCGCTCCTTTGTTTCACATGAAATGGTTTTTCTAAAGTGTGATGATGAAGAGCGATGATGATGATGATAAAACATCTCCACTCAGTCTCTGGAATCCTAACTCCATCACCCGCTGCAGTTTGGTGCCTCCAGGTTGTCTGTGGACATGCTAACAGTAGAAATGGAACACTATTGGGAATGGAAACTAACGCAGGAACATCAACGGTCGTCCCTAGCAACCCACCTGACTCAGCATTCAGAACAAACGTCCAACGGTGAGTTACCTCTGAGTGGAGGCTTAACTTTGCAATAAAGTGATCACCTATAGCAAATAACAGGCTCTGGGGGAAAAACCATGTTGATTAACTGGATGAGAGTCATTCAGTCAAACTAACCTGTTGAACTGAATAAAGAACACCTAAAGCAACGTTTGTCTCACTGGTACACAACTTTACTGTGACTGCCATAGCTCTATGCATTATCAGGCATCATATTGTTTCTATATTAAACAGCAGATGTCAGCAAATCATAACTATTAACCAAGAGCCATGGAGCAGTGGAGTACAATAAGCCTCTGATCCTAACCCTGACCCTAACTCTAACCCTGACCCTAACCCTTACCCTGACCCTAACCCTAACCCTGACCCTAACTCTAACCCTGATCCTAACCCTAACCCTGACCCTCACCCTAACCCTGACCCTAACTCTAACCCTTACCCTGACCCTGACCCTAACCCTGACCCTGACCCTGACCCTTACCCTGACCCTGACCCTAACTCTAACCCTGATCCTAACCCTTACCCTAACTCTGAATCTATCCATGACCCTGACCCTAACTCTAACCCTGACCCTAACCCTTACCCTGACCCTAACCCTTACTCTGACCTTAACCCTAACCCTGACCCTAACCCTTACCCTGACCCTGACCCTAACCCTAACCCTAACCCTGACCCTAACTCTAACCCTGATCCTAACCCTTACCCTGACCCTCACCCTAACCCTAACCCTGACCCTGACCCTAACCCTAACCCTAACCCTGATCCTTGCCCTTACCCTGATCCTGACCCTAACCCTAACCCTAACCCTAACCCTAACTCTGAATCTATCCATGACCCTGACCCTAACTCTAACCCTGATCCTAACCCTTACCCTGACCCTAACCCTTACTCTGACCTTAACCCTAACCCTGACCCTAACCCTTACCCTTACCCTGACCCTCACCCTAACCCTAACCCTGACCCTGACCCTAACTCTAACCCTTACCCTGACCCTGACCCTAACCCTGACCCTTACCCTGACCCTGACCCTAACCCTAACCCTAACCCTGAACCTAGCCCTTACCCTGACCCTGACCCTAACCTTAACTCTAACCCTAACCCTGACCCTAACTCTAACCCTGATCCTAACCCTTACCCTGACCCTGACCCTGACCCTAACCCTGACCCTGACCCTGACCCTAACCCTTACCCTTACCCTGACCCTGACTCATTATTGACAGAAGTCTGAAGCATTAGCTCATTAGCATGAGGAACAACAAGAGTTTGACAGATTGTTTTTAAAGTAGTGGTTCAGACTGAATAGAGATAATTGCCAATCGACTCTTAAATATGATCGGTTATTTATTTAGTACTGGAAACGTTCCTAATTCTTTAAATAACTGTGTACTGGTGTGATCTGAACGACGGCACGGTGGCGCAGTGGTTAGCGCTGCTGCCTCACAACACGGCGGACCCGGGTTCGAGTCCCGCTCTGTGCGGAGTTCTCATGCTCTCCCCGTGTCTGCGTGGGTTCTCTCCGGGTTCTCCGGCTTCCTCCCCCCTCCAAAAGCATGCGCTTCAGGTTGATTGGCCGGTCCCAAATTGACCATAGGGGTGAGTGTGTGTGTGAATGCTTGTTTGTTTCTGTGTGGCTCTGCGGTACACTGGCGTCGTGCCCGGAGTGTCCCCCGCCTCACGCCCTGAGACTGCCAGGATAGGCACTGGCTACCCCACGACCTGCGTTAGCGGATTGAGCGGGTAGGAAGATGAATGAATGAATGTGTTTACCTGTAAGGTTTGAAAATTTCATGCGTTTTCTAATCCAACATTTAAACATATTGCCAATAAGTAATCACTCATTGATTCATAATTACTAACACAAACACTTGTCATTACAGTTTTAATTACTGTACATTACGCTGTCAGTACATCAGTTGTGTGACTAATAACTCATCTAGTCCCTCACCCTGTGGTCGGTTATTGGCATCAAACTCTTGTCCTCAATACAATATTTCCACATAGTAATAATAAAACACGATACAGAGACCCACAGTTTGACACTAGGAACAGTGAAAACATATAAAGTATTGTGAATGTGAACAAAAAAATAGTCTCTGAAATTAATGTATGCATGTTTCCTCTGGACACATCTTTTCTGTGCACACATCACCTCCACCTGGAGGCAGACGACAGTCGAGTCACGTTTAACCCAACGATTTTCAGAATGTGTGAGATAATACAGTAACACGTAAGAGTCCTTTGTTCACAGGGGGCTGCAGTCTGCAAAGAGGAAACAGTTTAGGTTTGTGCAATTTTTAATTTAGCAGCACGGTGGGGGAACGCGGATCTGTGTAATGAGCCTAAGTACATACAGGGATCCCTCGTTACTCACGGTTACCGCGTTACAGGAACAACACGCGAACAACAAATCGTGTGATATAGGGACAAACTATTATCTTATTATTCACTGTAATGTAAACGTTTGTGAACCCCCCCAGACTGATTATGGGCTGTCACCTGACCAGACTCACCTGCGTGATTCAGTCTCATTCAAATCAACCAAACCCTAACCCTAACCCCTAACCTCTGACCCCTAACCCCAAACCCTAACCCCTAACCCTAACCCCTAACCCTAACCCTAACCCCTAACCCCTAACCCTAACCCCTAACCCTAACCCCTAACCCTAACCCTAACCCTAACCCCAAACCCTAACCCCTAACCCTAACCCCTAACCCTAACCCTAACCCCTAACCCCTAACCCTAACCCCTAACCCTAACCCCTAACCCTAACCCCAAACCCTAACCCTAACCCTAACCCCTAACCCTAACCCCTAACCCTAACCCCTAACTCTAACCCCAAACCCTAACCCCTAACCCCTAGCCCTAACCCCTAACCCCTAACCCTAACCCTAACCCCTAACCCTAACCCTAACCCTAACCCTAACCCCTAACCCTAACCCCAAACCCTAACCCTAACCCTAACCCCTAACCCTAACCCCTAACCCTAACCCCTAACTCTAACCCCAAACCCTAACCCCTAACCCTAACCCCTAACCCTAACCCTAACCCCTAACCCCTAACCCTAACCCCTAACCCTAACCCCTAACCCTAACCCCAAACCCTAACCCTAACCCTAACCCCTAACCCTAACCCCTAACCCTAACCCCTAACTCTAACCCCAAACCCTAACCCCTAACCCCTAGCCCTAACCCCTAACCCCTAACCCTAACCCTAACCCCTAACCCTAACCCTAACCCTAACCCCTAACCCTAACCCTAACCTCTGACCCCTAACCCTAACCTCTAACCTCTAACCCTAACCTCTAACCTCTAACCCTAATAGCATGCCTGTACGGTATCACGTGACCACAGCTGGTGGGGGACACTCCTCTCCCTTGTTCTCAATGAGATGGATGTGAATGGATCAGGGGACGTGGAGACGGGGGCTGTTTGATTTGATAAATGTTCAAATGTTAGAACTTTCATTTGTTAGGGAACAGAGTGGTGCTGAAACCCCTCGGCTGGTTTTTGAGGTTTGATTCCTTTTGGGGGGGAATCTAAAAAACCCAAATCAAACCTCTCTCCTTCTCTTGGTCATCAGGGTCTGAAAAACAGAAGAAGGAAGTAGAAAAGAGGATTATTATTGTTCTTCATTTTGTCTTTAGTTTGATGTTAAAGGTTTGATGTTCCTTAGTTCAGGAAAGAGTTTTATTGAAAATTATAAATTATCTTTACCTGAATCTCTTTGGATTCTCTCTCTCTGTGTGTGTCTGTGTCTCTCTCTCTCTCTCTCTCTCTCTCCCTCCCCCCCCCCCTGAATGACTTCAGGAACATCTGGTGTTATAACGTCTCCTGTACTTTAGTTGATGACCTCCTCACTTCTGATATAATGAACTGATTTTAAATCGTGTTTCCTTTTGTTTCTGAGTGTTTAGTGTTTGTGAAATGTCATCTAATGAACAATTGTAAAATGTTCTAAATGTTCTAGATGTTCTAGATGTTCTAAATGTTCTAGATGTTCTAAATGTTCTAGATGTTCTAAATGTTCTAAATGTTCTAGATGTTCTAAATGTTAAATGTGATTGAAGGTTTTTTTAAAATCTTCTGAGGTACTGTAGTACTGTAGTACTGTAGTACTGTAGTACTGTAGTACTGTAGTACTTTCATCTGATGTAAAACTGTGAAATATTTGAAGGTGATTAAAGTGTTTTTGCAAACCCCCCCTCCACCCCCCCTCTCTCCCCCCTCCCCCTCCCCCTCCCCCCTCCCTCTCCCCCACCCTGCCCCCCCCCCTCTCTCTCCCGCTAACTAGCCGTTAGCTCGGTGTGGAGCAGCTCCCGCTCCGCTCCGGTCCTCCCCGGTCGTCTCCGGTCCTGTCGGGTCCAGTCCCCGGTCCTGTCGGGTCCAGTCCCCGGTCCAGTCCCCGGTCCAGTCGGGTCCAGTCCCCGGTCCAGTCGGGTCCAGTCCCCGGTCTGCACCATGGCGCTGCGGGCCGTCCAGCTCGTCTGTCCGTGTCTCGTCTGGGCTGTGCTGCTCCTGGCCAGCGGACCCCGGCCGGTGTGGTCGTGCCCGAGCCGCTGCCTGTGCTTCCGGACCACGGTGAGGTGTATGCACCTCAGCCTGGAGACCGTCCCGGCGGTGTCGGCTCAGACCACCATTCTGTGAGTAGCTCCGTCCCCCCGGAGCCGGGACCCGGAGCCGGGACCCGGTTCAGGCTGCTCTGTGGCTCGTTTCTTCCCACTGTACCGCAGTCCCGTGTCCCCGCGGGGGCTCCGGCTGACTTCACACCGGTTCCTGGGACGGTTTCCCCGCGTCGTGACACCTGCCGGTGAGTTCAGCTGTTGGCCCCGGAGGTCATGGAAGGAGGTCTTAGGGTCACAGCTGGTCAAGTCAGCCTCAAGGAGTCCCTGCAGGAAGACGAGGATGGGGATCAGTTCTCCGGCTCGGTTCTCACAGGTAGTGGTAGACCCGGAGTCCACAGCCCACCACAGACAGTGGTGCTCCAGTACTGCAGTGCTGTCCAAAAGTTTATGGAAAACTCTACTTCACCGACCGCCGCCGTGTCAACGTGATCCCAGCCCCTAGTCAAACGCTTCTCCAGGACGTTTTAGAGGCACTTTAACCGCTTTGTCCTTCGAGCACGGTGAAGATCCAGACTCCTGATCCCGACAGTATTTCGTGGGAGACTTAGTCTTCTCAATGCGGACAGATGCCTTCAATTCTGGAATATTCCTGAATTATTTGCTGCAGTCACCCTCTCCAAAACCCGTCAGAGATTTTTTGTGTGATTGAGCATCTAGATTGGTCCAGGACTTCTCCTGAAACCAAGTCTTGGTTGACTTTGAGGTCTCTTTGGAGATCACTGACCTTTGATAACGTCCAGTGATGCCTAGAGGTCATCTTCCTCACAGATAGTGAGACATTTAGGGTTTCCTGACCCTTGAATGAATCTAGCGTTCTGCTTCAAGCTGCAGGGTTCCAGTGGACCAGACAGTAAAGCAGCACCAGAGCATCATTTTGCCCCCACCACGGGACATTCTGTCTTTTCTAGATTGCGTTGAGTCTACAAGGCTGGCTTAACCGATAAAACCTTTGGACTACCACTGAAGTCTTTTAATAACATCTAATCATAAATTCCTGCTATCAGGATGTCATTTGGGGGTTGAAACATTAGGTGTTTGTATTGAATGAGTAAGTGTTTTAAGTGTAAAGTAAGTAAACTTCAAGTGTACTTAAAGTGTACTTTCTGTAAACGCTTGGACACCAGATGGACATAGAATAATGTGAGGTTTAGACTCTTCTAGTGAGGTGTGCAGGAGGGACCAGACTAAAGAAACAACATTATGCTGCATTTCCAATATATTTCTTCAGTTGCAGGTTTCATTGGTTGTGTTATCATATTTTGGGTAAATGCGTACTTAGATTTCAGGGGAGCTCCTCTTTCAAGGCCAGCATGAAACTTGAGGCTTGTCTTTTACCACAGATTTGACACCACATTGTGACAAACACACAATAGAATGGGGCAGTTTCTCCTTTGCCATCAGAAAGCCCTTGTTGTTCCAGGACAGGTTGGGCTTCACAGGTTAAACTCCATGTTTGCCTCTGAGATGAAAGGAAAGACATTCTTCCTTGACAAGCAGTTGTGAACAATTGCCTTTTTGATGCCACTGGCCACGGAGAGCAGATCTTTCCACTCACAAATATGTGGCAGCATTTGTCTTTAATTGGCCACCGCAATCTTGTTTTGCATTTCAGTCCATAATGCATTGGCCTATAAATAGCTCCATTCAGCCTGTAAACAGAGGGACAAAGGAGTGAGTCAGCTCTCCAGCGCCACCACATCATATTCAGCCCAGTTCTCCGCCATGAGGGGTCAGCCCATGGTGCAGCAGATACCCTCAAAGGCAGAGATGAAAGTCCTCTGCTCAGCTCAGCAATGAAAGGATTGTTTAGGGCTTCTGTAGGATGTGTCTAAATCTGTCGGAGGGCCGATCCGAGCGGGACGGCTGGCTGTGGTTTCCCACAAGCTTTCATGCCGGTGAGCTTTGAAGCCGCAGCCACTTGTCGCTTGTTTAGCTGTCATGTCAGGACATGAATGAAGTTCCTCCCCTCATTGTGTCGTATTAAACGTTCAGCAAATCACCGGTCATTTCCAGGGGCTGTTCACAGAGCTCACCGGACACTGAGCAGAGGAAGGATGGTGCTGTGTCCCTGTAGTTTGTGGCTGATTAAATTACGCCTTGTAATAAAGAGGACTGAAAACAAGTCTAATAGTTTAAAGGAGTGCGCAAGTTCTAATTTAAACGTTTCTCTCTGTTATTTAGCTTATTTGTGATAATGAAGCAAACGAGGGCCAGAAGACTTTGCATTAGCTCGGCATCCATCCGTCTCTCTCCTGTGGACACTTATCTCAGAAGACATTGGGCGAGAAGCAGGGACAGGTTTCAGTCCATCGCGGGTCCACATAGAAGGACAAACAGGTGTTCACACTTCATATCTACAACCTGTTTCGACGTACTAATTTATCTCTACTGGATATTTTTGGTGGTGGGAGGAGACCAGAGAACCTGGGTGACCCTCAGAGACACAGGAGGAGGAGATAGAAACTGCACACTGACTTCCTAGAAAGTCCTAGGTGGATCTGAACCCAGAACCTTCCTGGAGTGACAAACCAAGCTCTGTTAATGGGCAGTTCATCCCAAATAAAAAATGCATTTGTAGTTGTGTTAATCCAGGGGTGTCAAATTAATTGTCACTGAGGACCACATTAGCATAGCGGCTATCCTTACTTTAACTATGTTTAATAACTGAATTTATTACTTATTCAAGTTACAAACATTACAGTTGCACATAGAAAATCTATTTGTTTCTCTGTTCTAACATAAATCCTTTTAATCTGTCAGGTTATAAAAAGAAAAATAACATCAAACACAAGTTAGGACATTAACTTTGTTCAAAGTGGTTTTGTTAAAGTTAAAATGGGCTGAACTGCTGTATTGTGGGAAATGTAGTTTTGGTTCACAATTGAACTATTTATTTTTAGACACTCTGACCTTTTATGCTGTCGCGGGCCACATAAAGTGATGTGGCGGGCCACATTGGGCCCGCGGGCCTGGAGTTTGACACGTGTGTTAATCTGTGGGTTGTCTTGGTGTGGGTTTCAGAGATGACTGCCATTAATTAGGTCTAACGTTGTGTGGGGGTCCAGCAGGCCCGTGCCCACCCACTGGTACCATATATCAATACATGCTTAGCACAACATGTGTCATGTGTGTATCATGTGTGAACTCTGGACCAATCACAGCAGTCTGTTTTGTGTTGGTGCATCACAGCATAGAGGTAACTCAACAGCACATCACCCCGTACCTCCAACCTATCGACCAAATCACACTGAGTTTTTTATTTGTAGACAGCAGCTTTATTCCTTCATTGATAGCCAAAAAGAAATTGATCCACAAATTCCTTCATAGATTTTTAACCTGCATCTGTTTAGAATACGAACATCAGTGGTTAGAATGAACTCACATACTTCTTGGCTGCTAATACATTACTTGCCGAGACTGTAGAGACCTAGAAAGCAATGTAGACAAGACCGCTTGTAGAGCTGAAAATAGTTGTGTGTCTGTCTTCTTGAAATCTGCGGGGCTGTTTTCTGTTGAGACAAGCTGATATAATGACAGCGGAGAGCACTTGTTAAAGTCTACCAGGTCTTTGTTTCCTCTGGGCCTCGTGGAGAAGGGAAAGTCTGGGCTCAGAAGCACTACTTCACATGGGCTTCATGCCAACAGCTTTTCTTCATGACACTTAGACCAGGAAACTTTTTTCCTGAGATTGTTTTGTTCTTTCAGACCCACATTCATTTTTCAGCTGTTTTCTCCAAGGACTTTCTGTTTGAGGCATAACAGTGAGTTATATTTCCTCCCTGCACTGTCACTACTGCATATCATTGTAGAGATTTTCTACAGTTGATTCATGCTAACATCAGATAAGAGGTACTTTTTCCTTTACTGTTATTACCTTAACAACACACCTGAACGTGACGAATCTTACGGTACATATTCTTCAGGCTTGTCGGTGTCAAATCTCTATTTCATGTGTCAGCAGCTCTGGGTTTCCCATTTAGGGATCTTAGCTGTTTTATCAATGCAAGAAAATATAAATATACTTGAATTCCTCAATGCAAAGTTTGCTGATACTGTTTTGATTCTCTAAAAACACATTTGTCTCTTCCGTTCTGACATGATGTCAGCTAAGACAGACAGCCTTAAACACGTATCTCAAACAGTAAAGAACAGATACCTGAGAAACAACATGTAGCTTAGCGTGTATCAGTATGTAGAATCATATCCGGTTACCTTGATCAGTGAGGGAATACGTACCAGACATAGTGTGTACTATACTACTCATGCTTTGTATTGTGTTGAATCTCAGCAGTAGTAATTCACCCCAGTTGAACTTTATTTGTTCATTTCTATTTGATTGGTCAATTTATTGATTATGTTCTCACCACTAAAATCTAAATCTACAACCTAAGAACAGAACAGCCTTTTATTGGCACTGTCACGTTCAAATCCTGTCCCTGATCCCCCCCCATCCCAGTGTAGTAAACTGTTGGTGGATGCTTCTGCTTCTGATGTTCTGGTCAGGAGGTCAAGAGTTCAGAACTTCAGTGTCATTTAATTCTATTCCACAGCACAACGGCAGCAATGAGATGATGTCACTGACAAGTGCCAGTCAGACGCCACACTATGGGAAATAACTTGCTTATAGATATTGAAATATTACATTTATATCATCCAGCTGTTCTCTATACAGATGATTGGGACCATGTACAGAGATTATGCATACTGTGAATAGTTTGCGTGGGAAACATTGATAAAATGTTGAATTTGAGCCTTTTTGGCGATTAAATACTACATCAGATACCGCACTGCTTGTTTTTGTGTATGATGCTTTACGCTTTTTACCGTTTTGACTTCCACTTGTTTCATAGTGGAGATCAATACTGCTGAGGACACATTAGTTTGTACACTGCTAAAGACTATGACCATGTGGGCACCACCAGACATGGGTGTCTGTGTTTTTTCTGTGCATCACAGCTGTACTTCGTCTGTCTGGTGAGATTCCTCAGAACACATGGGAATGAAGTCTGGCTGGCCTCACCATCTCCTCTGGCATCAGTCCACTGACCTCTCATTCACTGGACACATCTGAATGAGTGACAGTGTTGGTGAGTCAGGGAGGGAAGGTTGGAGTTCCATTGTGTGGAATTTGCTGCAGTCAGGCTTTGTGAGGCGCTCTCTCTGCAGCTTGATGGAATGCAAAGCCAGAAATCCCCATGAGCTTTGCTCATTTGCACAGGGCAATTGGTTTCCAAGGTAGTGGCTGAAAGGGACTCCGATGGCGTGTTCGTCCAACACGGAGCAGCTGGTGAATTCAAAGAAACACCAGTTCACGTTTCTCCTGAATTAGTTCTTGAAAGTTGACACTAAATTGTGGTTCTTTTAAATGTGAACGTTATTTTACTGTCATTGATGAGCCGATATCAGACGCTTCAGACGTGTGTGTGTGTGTGTGTGTGTGTGTGTGTGTGTGTGTGTGTGTGTGTGTGTGTGTGTGTGTGTGTGTGTGTGTGTGTGTGTGTGTGTGTGTGTGTGTGTGTGTGTGTGCGTGTGTGTGTGCAGCCAGTTTGATGGAATGGGCTTCATAAAGACCAGCCAGGACTACTTCTAGAAAACACATGCTCCCATAAAAAAAGAATAGTTTTCCTCTTTGTGTGCTCGTGCGCTTACATTCAGTGTTGATTTGACTATAAAATAAAAAAACGAGCGTGATCAAATGTCTGAATTTCAGTGCATATGAAAACCATTATAGTATTGTTGAAATGAGAAAGAAAAACAAAGGAAAGTGAAGTTATCTCATTGGCTAACTGTTGTGTCATGAACGCAGCTGAATGCTAAACTCCTGCCATGTTCTCTTAAAACGACCCTCACTTTTGTCAAAGCGGCCCCTGGAGCAGCGAGATGGGCCCTCGCCCCGCACCAACACCCCCTCCACAACCAACAAATCATTGTCGTTTTTACACAGGACTTTTTTTTACAGAGAACCATCACAGACATGGTTGGGGGTCTTGTTGGGGTCTTGTTGGGGTCATGGTTGGGGGTCTTGTTGGGGGTCATGGTTGGGGGTCTTGTTTGGTGCTAGAAGCAGCCATGTTCTTGTTTAATGACAATGGCTCAGACTCACCAGTGTCTCTGGCAGATGTGTGTGTTCATGTGTCGTAAAGCCAAACAACTGGACTAGAAAGGCGGAGAACGAGAGCTGCGGTCCACACATGGCGCTCAGATGCTGGTCGATTTGGGACGCAGCCAGCTTCACTCGCCTCCTGGAGCAGACAAGAATTCTCCGAATGTTCTTCTGACATTTTCCTTGGAGCTGTGGCCTCCATCGGTACGTCTCAGCCGGGTCTTTATGTTTGCTCTGAAGGGTAGATGTCGTGTTTGTAGACACACAAATCAGTCGCAGTGCTGGAACTGGAGCTTTGCAGAACTGTTAGAACTGTTCAAGTAGTGCTATCTGTGCTCTGTGACCCAGCCAAACAATGCAGAACGAAGAAACAAACATATTTAAGTTGCACTGGATGATAGGTCGCCGTCCAGGTGTTCCTCTCTCCCCCATGGCTCAGTGCTCACATTGGGGAAATAACCAGGTGAATTAGAGTTAGATCATTATGTCTGACACCAAACTGACTTTATCTGCTGATTAACCTGTTAACCTGACTGTTGAACTACCGATGGACCCTTTTCTGCTCGGTGCTTCATCGCCGGGTGATTTTTGTGTAGTCGTGGTGATCTGTCATCGGTACCGCCTTGTTTTCTGTTTCCGTTTAGTCAAAGGACACCAGACGTTGTTACAGGGCGGTTCGGTGGCGCAGTGGTTAGCGCTGCCGCCTCACAACACGGCGGACCCGGGTTCGTGTCCCGCTCTGTGCGGAGTTCTCATGCTCTCCCCGTGTCTGGGGGGTTCTCTCCGGGTTCTCCGGCTTCCTCCCCCCTCCAGAAACATGCGCTTCAGGTTGATTGGCCGTTCCAAATTGCCCATAGGAGTGAGTGTGTGTGTGCGTGGGTGTGTGTGTTTGTGTGTGGCTCCGCGGTGCACTGGCGTCGTGCCCGGAGTGTCCCCCTCACGCCCTATGCCGCCGAGATAGGCTCCGGCTCCCCGTGACCCCCTGCGACGGATACAGCGGTGGTGATCTGAAGATGACTGACTGACAGACGTTGTTACAGCTAGCATGGTTCTGCTCATGCTTCATGGTTCTGCTCATGCTTCATGGTTCTGCTCATGGTTCTGCTCATGCTTCATTGTTCTGATTCATGGTTCTGCTCATGTTTCATGGTTCTGCTCATGCTTCATGGTTCTGGTTCATGGTTCTGCTTCATGGTTCTGCTCATGCTTCATGGTTCTGGTTCATGGTTCTGCTCATGTTTCATGGTTCTGCTCATACTTCATGGTTCTGGTTCATGGTTCTGCTCATGCTTCATGGTTCTGCTTCATGGTTCTGCTCATGCTTCATGCCTCTGCTCGTCGTGCTTTATGGTGCATCTTCTCTTCAGTGATGGCGGACAGCGTGTAGGTTTATTACCGCCACCCTCTGGCAGGAGGACTGCGTTACCATCAGACACATGGAGAAACAAGGGGAACAACTTTCATCCCATGTTAGAGCTGACACCCTGAGTAGAACCTGTTCAGGTTAGCATGTCATCACAAACACACAGTTCAGACCATAAAACCGTGCTGATCTCTTCTCGTTGTCTGTGGTTTGAGCGTTTGCTTTTCAGCACAAAAAAATGTAATTATAAAACTGACAACTTCTTCCTCGTTGTCACGGGTTCCTTTTTACTTATGTTAATCTGTAGACAGTGGTATTTTGGCTGAAGCATTCTAGTTATTTTTTTCTATTAGATAATGACTATTTGAAACCCCAAGCCGGTACAACACAGACCTCCAGTACCCCTCCATAGTGTTCATAGGGAACAGCAGGGCGGACTGAAGGCGTCATAGATCCTCCTGGAACCGGCCGTGTGAAAGAGGGTTCTTGTAGCCACTGTAGGTTACATAACTGAACATTTCAAATGTGCTATTTTAAAAAGATCTTAACCCACGGTTTATGCAGCGCCAGAGAATGGCAGGCTGAGATACAGTGACCTTTAATGGATGGTTTGATATTCCATTGATTGATTCACCCTGGTTCTGTACCATAAAATCAAGTGTGACCACAGCATGGAGCTTGATTTGGGTGTTTTCTTCTCCCTCGTCCTCTGCTGCTCCATCTTTGTATTTTATTTAATGGTGTAGACTGCTTGTGCTGTGTCAAGGTGTGTAGATACAGCAGTTTTCTTTTGGTATTTTTATCAGCAATTATTGAATAATGGAAGTGAGGTTGGATGTAATGTATTTTTGGCAATGATTATATTATATATATATATACACGTGTATGTATACATATGTGTATATACAGTATATATATACACATGTGTATATATGTGTATCAGTTATCTCCCCACCTATGTATATTTGAATAAGCTGACTTGAAAACCTCACGCTGTCATGCTTTTTAACTCCACCCACTACCTGTCAATCAAGCATCCAACCAATCACAGGTCATCTGCCAGAAGGACTCAGTTGAACAAGAGCTACTGAGAGCATCGTGGATTTATTTAAATAAACAGCTGTCACCACAAAACATACTCTATTTTCTGTGTAGTGTCCATGGACATAATGCAGACAGACTGTACAGAGAACAACCCAGTAGGGTTGGACTTCACATTACTTTGTGGAGTATTGCAGAACATAATCCAGGATCTGAAATTTGTTTTCAAAATGAGAGGATTTCCCCCTGGGGGTCACCACATGGGGGTTTAAACACCTTTGGGGGGTGGGGGGGTCCTCCCTTCAGCCTATTACAGGTATTTTCTTGTCCTGTCCTGGTCTGCTGTGAACTGACCAGTGTTCTCCACTCTCTCTACTCTGGTCTTTCCCTGTCCTCTCTCTCCTCCTCTTCGTCTTCATCTCTTTCCACTCAGTAACGGCTTTATTACCATCAGACTGCTCATGGGGGGGGGGGGCAATTTGTTGTCTTTTAGCATCATGCTAACAGTGTTGTAATAGTTGTTCATCCGTTTGGATGATGCTGTGAGGTGAACTGAGACAGGAAGCTTTAAATCACGTCTGGGTCTGGGAGATAATCCCTTGACTCCAGTAGTGACTGAAGGACTCAGTTATGATCTACGACACATGGTTGGATTACAGTGAATGCACCACACCAGCAGCGACTTCCTGTGTGCATTCCAGCGCGGGATGCTGCAGGTAACTGATGACTGTGTTTGTTTGCTGACCTGAAACAGGTTTTGCGTGACGTGAACGCTGTTCACCATCAGGCCCGTTGGCTGTCGCTGCCGCTCTGCAGGACCGTTAGCGCTGGTTGTTCCCCCCGGCGCCGCGCCATCTGAACACATTAGTGGGAGTTAACAGACTACTTTAATAGGTCTTGGAACAAATTTAAGATCTGCAGCAGTCTGTTCATTCATGTGACATGGTCCCAGGGGGCCATGAACTATTACTCGCAGAATGTCTTGTTTGCTAAATGTCCTCCTTACTTCCTGTGTTTTCCCTCCATGGACTGACTCATTCTCTTCTGCTGTTTGTCCTCCTCCACAATAAATTAACAGACTAGACAAACTGTATGCTGTAGATTACACATGTTCCAAATTATTGGCTTTCCTCACTTTATATTATTAGCCTAAAAATAACAGAGAATCAGGATTTAGCAAAATGTAATCCACAAGACGGACTGATGTCCAGTCGTTTTTGTGAAGCATCATTTGGTGAGAGAGACGTGAGGTTTCAGGGTTCTATCTGTCCATCACATTTGACTTTTGTGAAGAAAATCATTTCCTAATAACTTGTAATAACTTAATTATTAGAATTTGAAAGTCGCAAACGTCTTTTGTTATTAATGGATTTCTTTTCATTTAATCTTTTGGCGCTTTTAATAATTTATTGTTTTCAAATTTTCAATATCAAACTGAACTGTTTAATAGTTTCCAACACAGGTGTACACACAGTAATATTGAAGTTGTGTACTAGTAATCCATTACTTTTGACTACAAAAAAGCACAGCAAACACAAAAGGACTACATCCAGCCTCACCAACCCTCTAATAATCGTTATTAGACCTCATGGAGCTGATGGACTCCTGCATTCGTTAGTAGGAGTCTTCATTTAATGTCTGTCATTGACCCGATACCAACAGGGGCTGCAGCCACGTTTATTTGCATCCAACCTGTGTTTGGTGAATGCATTTGTGAAAAAAATCATTTGTTTAAAAAAAAAGTTTAATATTAAAGAATCTGCCTCCAATTATTCCTCCTGCCCCCCCCCCAGTCAGTTGTGTTCTGCTGCAGCTCAGCAGCATCAGCTCAGGATTATGGGATATAAAGTTGATGATGTCATCCCAGACACAGACGTGCTGATTGGTGGCTGGTGGTTAGAAATGGACTGAGTTTGTAGATGTTACGGGTCAGAACCGTGTCTTCAGTGCAGGTACCTGAGGTGGGTTCTGCCTGCACCAGCAGCCCTCCTCCGCTTCCAGAGCTGCAGGCGGTGGGCAGGACGGCCCCTGCTCCAGCGTGTCGGGGCAATGCGCTGCACCCTGTCTGGGGAGACGTGTCCTCCTGAGGGCCCCGGATCCCTCCAGAGCTGCGTTGATGGTGTTGCTTCACCTGACTGACGTATCACGCTTCACAAGCGCCTGATAGATTCAAACCTGCCACAAACAGCTGCAGGTCCACCTTGAACCGTCGTCTTACTGAGGGCTGGATGTTTGTCACACATGGAAGCTGGGGATAAAATCACAACCATCATTATAGTTGGAGGACATTCCACTCAGGGCTTGTCTGAGAGAACACAAACTCACTGCCTACGTCAAAGAACGTTAGCATATGAAACCTTTGGCTCACCCTCTGATTGGTTCCATATGTTAACGTTCTTACAGAGCAAATGAACCCCAAACTTTTACTGGCTGTGAAATCTGTTGATTTTTTGTGCTGAAATTTTAAAGAAGCAAAAGTCACTCAAATTATCTTCCTCCTGCACCGTCAGTTCTGCTTGTTGTGCTTGAAGGGAACTGAAAAGCATGGATTTAAAGCTAATGAAGGCAGCACCTAAATCAAATCTGTGTTTTTGGAAAGGATATAGCATGAAAAGTTTTGTCAGACATGATTTAATGGAAAATGAGGAGAAGCAAATCTGTTTCTTCTCTCAAATGAAAAAGAAAAAAAATCAGGATTCTCATGGTCCTGCAGTCTTGACAGAGTTGCATAACCAGTGAAGTCCGTTAAGTCTGTGTGACCCAGTCTGGAGTATTTACTTTGTAAGGTCACTGCCTAACAAGAATGTGAGGCTGTTACAGTATAGAGCTGGACGTCTTCCTCCCGTCCCTCACAGATAAATCTGGTATATAGTTCCACCCACAGCCTCGACCCGTTGTTTGGCTCCAGGTTTTTCCAAAGGATTGTTCCTTACGATTAATTCTCCTGACGTTTAAGTAGAATAGTAATCCTAGAACAGTTAGTAATGGAAAAGAAAAAGACATCACAAAACAGTTAAAGGCAGAAATATTTTAATTTACAGTCAAACATCATAGACTGTCAGACAGTTTGAAACCATTTACCACATTCCTTTATCTAGATAGATAGATAGATAGATAGATAGATAGATAGATATATTGGATTTAAAGAAGGTTAACATATTAACATAAAGGGAGCTCAAACTGTCTGAAAAAGTTTGCTTTATCCTACAAACTAAATCCAGGAAAGGACCAAACTGTCGACAGACCAGTGTGGGGGGCACCGGGACTGGTCTCAGTCAGACTCGTCCTCTGCAGACGGTGGTTTAGAACATTTAATATTATCATTTAGTTTTTAATGAGGTTTCCTTTGTTTTATGTTCAGTTTTTTCTGCACATTGTAAAAACCACGAATGACTCTAACCGGCTAACACAAGCTAACGTGCATCTCGTTGATTTTCTGACCTTTTAGTCACATTTGAACATTGAACATTGGGTGCTCTGCAGTGCACCGGCGTTGTGCCTGGAGTGTCCCCCACCTCTCACCCGTTGGTCCGCTGGGATAATCAATGGATTAGAAGATGAACGAATGAACAAACAGAAACAAACAAACATCGGCTCTTTTCCTGCCACGTTGTGATTGGTCCACATCACCAGTGTGAGCTTTACTGGATCCATGCTGTGGTCTGTCAGGTTGCTATGCAGGTTGCTATGCAGGGCCGTAGGATGGACCCCTGTCTTTTTGGGTTGCAGATCGTACATTTTGCAGAAATGATGAACGGTTCTACAAACTGATACCGGCTCGTCCGTCGTCTGCATGCGTCCAGATGTGGGACTTCATTTCTGTTTTTCACGTTTTGAGATAAGGCGTTTTTGACCACTGTCCACAGCAGCATGTGGAGGGAGGGGGCCGCGGCTCCAGGGAGGAAACATTAAGAATGTGAGCGCGGTATGCAGCTCTGAGTACATACAGTATGACTCTTTACTGCTGCAGGATTTATCCTGCAAAAAAAACCCCACTTTCTCAACATAGCATCAGTTCAGATGGAACCGGTCATTTGGGGGCAGGTTAGCCCACATGTGGTCAGGAGGCTAACGGCAGCGCTAGCGGCTCTGGCCCTGCAGATCATCTGCTGTGACGGGTTTGTTATCTTTGTGGCAAATGTTAAGTAAACCTGCCCTCGTGATTAAAGCTGGACAACAGCATTCTTGTAACGTGA